>NC_060191.1:57858359-58070859 GCF_021184085.1 Oncorhynchus gorbuscha
TTGGACTGTTAGACTGTGATTTCTTGGCCCGTGTTCGCCTCACTCTCACTCTTTCTTTCTTTTCCTTTTTTCTCTCTTCCATTCCCACCCCCTACCTGACTTTCTCTCCTTTTCTTTCTCGATCCCTTTCCACCTCTTCCTCTATCCCCCCCCATCTCATGTCAAACCATCAGCAAACTCAAATCCCAGACTACGCTGAGCTGATTGTGAAGTTCCTGGAGGCCTTGATTGACCGCTACCTGCCAGGTACAGAGGAGGAGAGAAGCGAGGAGCAGCTCCGTACCCCCACCTCCCCATACCCCCCCGTCACCCAGAGCCAGCTCAGCATCACCGCTAACCTCAACCTCTCCAACTCCATGACCTCCTTGGCCACCTCGCAGCACTCTCCAGGTTAGCATAGTATACATGCGTGAACACAATCTTTACTGATCCACCCTGGGAGTAACACAGGCTCAACAGCAGACCAGTGCCCCTAGAGCACACGCACACACCATTTATACATAGAGGCCGACACACAAATACACCACTAACATCCTACTTATGATGCTTGCTGAGTCCTACCAATGTAAGGTGTTCTGTAGAGTATCTCGAGGCAAAGTGTCTGTGGGTGCTGTTGCTGTGGGTTATTTCTAGGTCTTCCGCTAGCTTTCTCTACATTTGAAACTGGTATCTCTTCTGACAATATTGTGATGATTCTGCTACTGCTGTGCACTAAAGATATCAAATGTTGCAAGATGTCAGAAAAGCACTGCAAGATTTTAATTATTGCCAAAAACAACATAATTACTTGGACAAATGCTGGAATGTAGTGTGTTTGAAATATGCAAGGGTACTTAGTTAGCACCATCAAACATTTCAGATATTTCATTTTTTATGTTGCATGTGTCGACTGTCTGTCATGCTAATCCCCTCCCTCTCTCTCTGGGTCTAGTCTGTGTGTAACCTCCCCATCATGCTCTACTCGCTGTGGTGTAGTCTATAGACGGTCCCCAACTCTCCCATCCCAACAAAAACATCTGGTACAAATTACAACCATGGAGCCTCTCTGGAGTCGCTAACGCTAGCCCCAGTTTGCAAACTGTGGTGACTCGCATCACGTGTCCATTTCTGTCTGTTGTTCTCACTATGCTAGCTGCTAGCTTTTAGAATCACCAAGCTAATACCAGTGTTTTTGTTATTACCTGTAGAATAAATGGATTGTATTATTTCTATGTATCAGTGCTATATTGCTGAAGTAGTTATAATATATTGTTAGCCTTCTCACAGAAAATATACATTTCATTCTTAGTAGACTTTCATACAGTTATTCATGACATTTAAAACACCTCCAGGTATTGTCTTTGCGTTTCTTCACGTCAATGCTAAAGATCCATCTTGCTTTCTATTTTCATTCAGTGTTATTTGACTTTCATTCTCTCCCTGTTTTTGTTCTGTTACCCTTGTTTAATGTGTTTCTCATCTCCTCAGTTGCTGTGGTCATTCTTTCTTGTTTCTGTCCTTCTCTCTCTGTGAAGCCTCTCTGCCTTGCTCTAAGTCAGACGTTTTTGCGCCACACCTCCTCCCAGGTACTCTTCCTCTTTGACCTTGTGACCCCAGAAGTCAAACAAGGTCAATTAACCTCATCCCCCTGAGTAAAAAAACACCAAAATGACTAATCTAATGTGAAAAGTGAGTGTGAGAAATCCCCTAACTGTACCCAGTGCCAGAATAGCATCTTAAAATCTGCCACCCACTGCCAAGCAAAGGGTGATCTTGTTGTTTGTGCTGGTGTGATTGTAAGAAAGGAATAAAGGTCTGGGGGCAGAATTACCATTCAACAATAAAATACTTTATTAGAGGGTAACTTGTGCTCTCTATCTGACAATGTAGAGGAAGATGGAGATGTTGAATTCATTCAAGGTGAGAATATGTCTTTAGTTTTATACCAAAGCTATGCCACAGCGCCATCTGTTCTTCAACAGTGGTATTGAATCTGAGTGACTGAAAATGACTCTCTCCCTTCTCTTCTCATCTTCCCTTTCTGTTCTCTTCTTCCCTCTGTCCAGTCGTGGATAAGGAGAATGTGAAGCTCTCCCCCAGCGCAGCTCTCTCCACCAGTGGACGGATCCGCCATGGCTCTGCCAGTCAGGTGCAGAAACAGCGCAGCTCAGGCAGCTTCAAAAGGCCTAGCATTAAGAAGATAGTATGAGAAAAAGAGCGATGGAGAGAGTAAAAGCCATTCAAAGGCCTTCTGGCCCACCATGCCACACATCTTCCTGCACTCCTCTTTTTACCCTTTTTGTTTCGTTGTTTTCATGATGGACGGTGGATCAACCTGAGGATCAGTGTTGTTTTGGGGATGTAGCTGGCTTTGTCTCTGTGTTCCTTTGGTTGTCAGGCATCTGGAGCATTGCAACATGAGAGGTTTGGATGGGTGAAGTTACTTGCGTACAGAAAGTTGGGCCAAGATTTTTTCAATTTAGTTTTTCTTTATTAAAAGGACTGAAACTGTCATGGTGACAGACAAAATGAATGAATTTATTTGCAAATTATGGTGGAAAATAAGTATTTGGTCACCTACAAACAAGCAAGATTTCTGTCTCTCACAGACCTGTAACTTCTTCTTTAAGAGGCTCCTCTGTCCTCCACTCATTACCTGTTTTAATGGCACCTGTTTGAACTTGTTGTCAGTAGAAAAGACACCTGTCCACAACCTCAAACAGTCACACTCCAAACTCCACTATGGCCAAGACCAAGGAGCTGTCAAAGGACACCACAAACAAAATTGTAGACCTGCACCAGGCTGGGAAGACTGAATCTGCAATAGGTAAGCAGCTTGGTTTGAAGAAATCAACTGTGGGAGCAATTATTAGGAAATGGAAGACATTTCACGCAAGATCTCACCCCGTGGGCTCAAAATGATCACAAGAACAGTGAGCAAAAATCCCAGAACCACAAGGGGGGACCTTTTTTTAAACCTTTATTTAACTAGGCAAGTCAGTTAAGAACAAATTCTTATTTACAATGACGGCCTAGGAACAGTGGGTTAACTGCCTGTTCAGGGGCAGAACGACAGATTTGTACCTTGTCAGCTCGGGGGTTTGAACTTGCAACCTTCCGGTTACTAGTCCAACACTCTAACCACTAGGTAGGCTACCCTGCCGCCCCCACCTAGTGAATGACCTGCAGAGAGCTGGGACCAAAGTAACAAAGCCTACCATCAGTAACACACTACGCCGCCAGGGACTCAAATCCTGCAGTGCCAGACGTGTCCCCCTGCTTAAGCCAGTACATGTCCAGGCCCGTCTGAAGTTTCCTTGAGAGCATTTGGATGATCCAGACGAAGATTGGGAGAATGTCATATGGTCAAATGAAACCAAAATATAACTTTTTGGTAAAAACTCAGAATGCTGAGTTGCATCCAAAAAACACCATACCTACTGTGAAGCATGGGGGTGGAAACATCATGTTTTGGGGCTGTTTTTCTGCAAAGGGACCAGGACGACTGATCTGTGTAAAGGAAAGAATGAATGGGGCCATGTATCGTGATATTTTGAGTGAAAACCTCCTTCCATCAGCAAGGGCATTGAAGATGAAATGTGGCTGGGTCTTTCAGCATGACAATGATTCCAGACACACCGCCTGGGCAACGAAGGAGTGGCTTCGTAAGAAGCATTTCAAGGTCCTGGAGTGGCCTAGCCAGTCTCCAGATCTCAACCCCATAGAAAATCTTTGGAGGGAGTTGAAAGTCTGTGTTGCCGAGCAACAGCCCCAAAACATCACTGCTCTAGAGAAGATCTGCATGGAGGAATGGGCCAAAATACCAGCAACAGTGTGTGAAAACCTTGTGAAGACTTACAGAAAACGTTTGAACTCTTGTCATTGCCAACAAAGGGTACATAACAAAGTATTGAGAAACTTTTGTTATTGACCAAATACTTATTTTCCACCATAATTTGCAAATAAATTCATAAAAAATCCTGCAATGTGATTTTCAGGAATTTTTTTTTCTCATTTCGTCTGTCATAGTTGAAGTGTACCTATGATGAAAATTATAGGCCTCTCTCATCTTTTTAAGTGGGAGAACTTGCACAATTGGTGGCTGACTAAATACTTTGTTGCCCCACTGTACATACATACATACATACATACATACATACATACATACATACATACATACATACATACATACATACATACATACATACATACATACATACATACATACATACATACATACATACATACATACATACATACATACATACATACATACATACATACATACATACATACACACAACTTATTCAGTGTAAGAACTGGACAACTTGATGTTTGGTGACTGCTGCATTATGTGACATAGGAAGATGAGTGGGCGAATCAATGTTGGCGTCTGTGTTGGACCATTATGACATTGAAAAAACAGAGGGATATTGAACCTGTATACTGAAAGACAGGCTCTTGCCTCAGCTCCAACCCAACAGTCTACTCCAAACCAACCCCACTACTGCCTCACACCACCACCTCACAGCAAGGCTGCAGCAGCCAGTCGCCACCTCCATCTATGCCGGGTTGACCAAATGTCGTCAGCAAAACCTTCACACCACAGTCTTAACCTGGATTTGGACGCACATTGTCATTTCGATTCTTCCCAGTTGTGTACATATTTATGTATAGAAAGGATATACTCAATAATAATAATAATAATAATTGGGTTGTTTTATCCATGGTGTGCCTTTGTCAGGGTTTTCCGATACGTTTATGTTTGTATAATATATATATATGTATAATTGGTCTGGAAAAGAACAGGTACTAATTATATAGAGACTATTATGTTGACTCTAGGTGAATGTAGAGGTGCGTTAACTATGTCATGATTATCAAGTATGCTATCACCAATAATACCCTGCAGCCTGAAAGTATTTAACCTGTACAGATAGTCCTCACTAAATATTGAAGCTATTCTTTTTTAAACATTTGCCATGCAAGAATATGAATTTCAAGATACTGTATAAACTTGTAAATATTTAAAGGGCTTTATTTTATTGATTTGTATCATTTTTTTTCGCTATATTTCATTTGGATTGGTTTACAGTTCTGACCGTGACTAGGAAAATTAAGTAATATGCCAAACCCCATCAGTATTAGCAACTACTTGAATACTTAAATTGACTTAATATACAGTTGAAGTTGGAAGTTTACATACACCTTAGCCAAATACATTTAATCCTAGTAAACATTCCCTGTCTTAGGTCAGTTAGGATCACCACTTTTATTTTAAGAATGTGAAATGTCAGAATAATAGTATAGAGTGATTTCTTTCATCGCATTCCCAGTGGATCAGAAGTTTATATACACTCAATTCGTATTTGGTAGCATTGCCTTTAAATTGTTAAACTTGGGTCAAACGTTTCAGGTAGCCTTCCACAAGCTTCCCTCAATAAGTTGGGTGAATTTTGGCCTGTTCCTCCTGACAGCTGGTGTAACTGAGTCAGGTTTGTAAGCCTCTTTGCTCGCATGCGCTTTTTCAGTTCTGCCTACTTATTTTCTACAGGATTGAGGTCAGGGCTTTGTGATGGCCACTCCAATACCTTGACTTTGTTGTCCTTAAGCCATTTTGCCACAACTTTGGAAGTATGCTTGGAGTCATTGTCCATTTGAAGGACCCATTTGCAACCAAGCTTTAACTTCCTGACTGATGTCTTGAGATGTTGCTTCAATATATCCACCTAATTTTCCATCCTTGTGATGCCATCTATTTTGTGAAGTGCACCAGACACTCCTGCAGAAAAGCACCCCCACAACATGATGCTGCCACCCCCCCTGCTTCACGGTTGGGATGGTGTTCTTCAGCTTGCAAGCATCCCCCTTTTTTCCTCCAAACATAACGATGGTCATTATGGCCAAACAGTTCTATTTTTGTTTCATCAGACCAGAGGACATTTCTCCAAAAAGTACGATCTTTGTCCCCATGTGCAGTTGCAAACCGTAGTTTGGCTTTTTTATGGCGGTTTTGGAGCAGTGGCTTCTTCCTTGCTGAGTGGCCTTTCAGGTTATGTCGATATAGGACTCGTTTTACTGTGGATATAGATTATTTTGTAAGTGTTTCCTCCAGCATCTTCCCAAGGTCCTTTGCTGTTGTTCTGGGATTGATTTGCACTTTTCGCACCAAAGTACGTTCATCTCTTGGAGACCGAAGGCGTTTCCTTCCTGAGCGGTATGACGGCTGCGTGGTCCCATGTTGTTTATACTTCAAAATCAAATCAAATTTATTTATATAGCCCTTCGTACATCAGCTGATATCTCAAAGTGCTGTACAGAAACCCCGCCTAAAACCCCAAACAGCAAACAATGCAGGTGTAAAAGCACGGTGGCTAGGAAAAACTCCCTAGAAAGGCCAAAACCTAGGAAGAAACCTAGAGAGGAACCGGGCTATGTGGGGTGGCCAGTCCTCTTCTGGCTGTGCCGGGTAGAGATTATAACAGAACATGACCAAGATGTTCAAATGTTCATAAATGACCAGCATGGTCAAATAATAATAAGGCAGAACAGTTGAAACTGGAGCAGCAGCACAGTCAGGTGGACTGGGGACAGCAAGGAGCCATCATGTCAGGTAGTCCTGGGGCACGGTCCTAGTACTTGCGTACTATTGTTTGTACAGATGAACGTGGTATCTTCAGGCGTTGTGGAAATTGCTCCCAAGGATGAACCAGACTTGTGGTCTGCAAAAAAAAATTCTGAGGTCTTGGCAGATTTCTTTTGATTATCCCATGATGTCAAGCAAAGAGGCACTGAGTTTGAAGGTGGGCCTTGAAATACATCTACAGGTACACCTCCAATTGACTCAAATGATGTCAATTAGCCTATCATAAGCTTCTAAAGCCATGACATAATTTTCTGGAATTTTCACAAAGGCACAGTCAACTTAGTGTATGTACACTTCTGACCCACTGGAATTGTGATACAGTGAAATAATCTGTTTGTAAACAATTGATGGAAAAATGACTTGTCATGCAGAAAGTATATGTCGTAACTGACTTGCCAAAACTATAGTTTGTTAACAAGAAATTTGTGGAGTGGTTGAAAAACAAGTTTTAATGACTCCATCCTAAGTGTATGTAAACTTCTGACTTCAACTGTATATCAAAATATTGCTGTTGATCACTGTGTAAGTCTACCACCTGTCTTAAGATTGTGTGGTACAGAGTTGATTGCATTGAAGTTCTGGTTTGATAAGATTCCAATACGTTTTCCTGATTTCCTATTCACATACACAGAGGTGTCTCTTCTCTCTGGTTGAATGAGGTTGAATGAATTCTACCTATGAGTTCTCTCCTATGGCCAAATGAAAAGTTGTGAGGGGAAATGAGGGCAGCCATTACTTTGTCTGAAAGTCGTTGTTCCTCTAAAGTACCAGAGTCATCCACACCCTTCATCTTGATTATAACCTTTTCATTTGTGCATATCAGTAAGGCTATATGGTGGAAGCTCTACCATTACACCGTGTATACCCATCTAGATTCCTGACCCTTTGTATCTGCAGACATGGAAGGGTTGGGAACGGCTGTTAATGAACAGTCATTGGGACAGGACCTCAATCCCAGATGCCCTTGCGTCAGATCCAGGGACACTGCACCAAATACTAGCTTGCACTATGTGAAAGGATAATGAGGATATCCATTCATTCAAAACATGTTTTAGAAATGTCGCTCTTAATGAACCATGATTACTTTTGTGTGTGTGTGTGTGTGTGTGTGTGTGTGTGTGTGTGTGTGTGTGTGTGTGTGTGTGTGTGTGTGTGTGTGTGTGTGTGTGTGTGTGTGTGTGTGTGTGTGTGTGTGTGTGTGTGTGTGTGTGTGTGTGTGTGTGAGAGAGAGAGCAAAGCTGTCAAGGCAAAGGATGGCTACTTTGAAGAATCTCACATTTTAAATAGATTTGAATTTGTTTAACACTTATTTTTGGCTACTACATGATTCCATATGTGTTATTTCATAGTTGTGATGTCTACACTATTATTGTACAATATAGAAAATAGTCCAACTAAATAAAACCCTGGTATCAGTAGGTGTGTCCAAACTGGTACTGTATATCAGAACTTAAGAAGGGTACCAAATGCAATTTACACAATTGGATAACAAGGAAACCAAATAAATGAATAAATATTGTTTTTGAATCCATGTGACAAATAAGATTAGACAACAGTCAGGGAAAACAGCTTGGATGAATTAATCAACAGAGTAATCGTCACAACATGTCAGTTTTCCATAGTTTTCTTCAGGATCTAGAATGGCTTTTGGTGTCCATTGGGATGACAAGGATATATATTGTGAGTAACCATAGACTCTCAAATGAGTGGTTGGCATGCACTATTCTGATTAATAATAATAATATATGCCATTTAGCAGACGCTTTTATCCAAAGCGACTTACAGTCATGTGTGCATACATTCTACGTATGGGTGGTCCCGCAAGCAAGAGTTTTGTGAAGTTGAATATCATAAAATGTAACATTTTTTATTTGAGGTGCAAAATATTTTGTCACTGGAGTGCTGTTCGGAATGTTTTTCTTTAAGTGGTATATTCACATTTTTTGTACAATTTGAAAATGGTATATTTACTATACTGTAAATACTTGGGATAATATTGTATAATTTCTTTTTTTGTAAAGCAGTAATTTACTGTATAATGTGTATAACACATACATGTAATTATTCCATTGTTAATAAAAGTTTTGCGCTCCACTTAAAAGCCATGATTTGTTAACGCCATCTGAAGTTATTGGTAGTGGAAGTGTTCATGAAAAAAAATCTACAATGCAGAGCACAACCTAGTCCTATGGGAAAGTCTCAATTGCATCTCCTCGCGCCCCCGCTCTTCTTCAAACCCCATTGGAGGAAAGGTCAGAGGGGAGGGACTTCTGACTTTCTCATCCATTGGGTTTTTGAGAAGGTGGAGAGGAGAGAGGACGCAAGGAGAGTGCTAATTGAGATAAACCCACATGTTGGCGGCGTCCTATTTGGGAAGGACGGGTTATTGGTACTGGCTGTAGCGGAATTTAATGGATTCGTATTTGATGCCATTCCATTGTTTCCTTTCCAGACATTATGTGCCGTCCTCTCAGCAGCCTCCACTGGACTTCTCTCAATGTGTCCAATGAGACAATGTACTGCAATGACATCAGTTTCATATCAAATTACATTATTTAGTTAAAGGACTACTGGGAGATAATTGTGTCCTTAATTACAATCAAACGTGACAGTATCTGTCTGAACTCCGCGAGACTACCTTCGCTATTGTCGTCTCTCTTCTGCACCATTATCGCGAGGTTTGATCAGCTGTTAGGTCTGTTTTTAGAGTCGAGTGCTTGGACGGTCAACACGTGGGGAGGATAGAGAAAGAGAGACAGATACAGTAGGGGTACACGTTGGGATTGAGTCAGGCCCGGAAAACGTAACATATCACGATCATTAAATTCACTGAGGCGGCACGGTGGACGTTTAAATACTGTAAGTATAATCCAAAAGTGTTAGTGTAAAATTGACAGCCATGGGCCCACAAATGTCAGATTGATATGTAGTCTGTCTAACTACATTCTAAATATATCGAGTTGTTTAGCCGGTTGGCTACAATGTTGCGCTACTAAGTGTTCTATTCCAAGAAATGGAACAGTCGTCTTATTAAATTGGTTATAAATATTCTGCCACTATAGTCATCAGCAGCCCATGTCATTGAGTGTGTAGTTCACGCAGACATCGAAATGTGTAGTTTATTCTGCGTTCTAAAATGACAACTGTCTCAAAATGTACATGTTATGTTAATTTTGTGGTCTGTAGTCACGATTTTGTTGTTAATGAGTTTGCTTGGACGGATCATGTGAATTGCTAGCAAACAAGGTGGCTATCCATCATGCCCAGTTAGCAAGCTAACGTGAATGTTTCGGGGCCCACGATGCAGAGTTAGCCTAGCATTTCCAGGCTAGCCTACATGGCGACCACAAGATCATAATGCAAGATATATGCGACGTTTGGTCACGAACTACTGTTTTGATTCTCTGCCAGGACACAATTGAAATGATATTGCCCCTACATTTCGCAGCGGAATCGTTTGTCGCATGCCTAGCATAAACACTGTGAATGGAGTGTCAGTCATAGTTCAGACTCAACGAAGATGGCTAACCGTATTCTAATGGTGGCTTAATGAATTAGGCACGTAAATGCACTGTTTCACCAAGATCTCTTATATATGTTTGGTTAAATCATGAATGTAATAATGTTTAGATTTTGAACTCGTGGTCCATGGGTTTTTAACGGGTTCATCAGTGTTTGTTACAATAGTGTAGGGCTAACTTGATAACGTTACATTGTAAATCATCAAGTGCTGCGGCCTACCATGTTTTTATTACACTCAATGTGTAGGTCATAGCTAGCAAGTTACCTTGCCCAGACATTATGCGGCTATTGCTCAAGCACTGGGAGCCTCGAAACTTTGCCAGTTAGCCTACATTTAACAGCGTCATTTGTCAGTCTGCTTTGGAATGACAATGTGTAGCTATAGCCTTGCTGTAGGTTATTAAGTAGCGATGTATAGGCTATTTCTGAAGCCCCATAGCAGCGTCTAGGCAATTGTAGCCTGACACTTTAATTCAGAGGTCCGGTTTTATGGGACGCTGTCGGCTTGCAATGAAACTGCAATTTAAATATTCGGTATCACAAAATTATTATTATAGGACCTATAATGAACTATTGTTCCCGCTTTTTAGAGTACTGCTATGGGAATAATTATCGTAGTATAGCCTACAACTGCGGACCAGAAATCTCTCGACTGGGGGAGAAGCATTATTATCGTGGGTATGCTTTGCAAGGTTGCCTCGTATTCCAAGTGCAGTATCGCTGTGTAATAAACTGCTCGTGCTCAGTGCATTGAATGGTTTGTGAAGTGTAAAGCAAATGCCGAGTGACCCTTCCCTCGTCTACCTCCAAGGTCGTACATATCTCATCTTGATTCTTTCGAGTCTACAGTCAGGCCTGCTAGGCATGCATATGCATGCTGTGTGTGGGTGTAGACAGAGCGAAACACTAATCAAATTCTTTTGAGGTACTGGAGTAACTTTGTTTAGTTGGCTGTTTTAACCTTGTCAAAGGTGAATGTCAGTACAACTTATGACACTGGATTTTCAGGGGTGGGTTTTGCAGTCCAGAACTTTTCCTGTTGAAAAACAATATCCCAAGTATAAATAAGTACACACACGTAATCGTACCCAAAATATGTTTTGCGCAAAACTGCAAACTTCAAGAAGTTGGTCTGAAGAGTGCACTCTGTCAATGTCCTCCCCTTTGCTTGAGGGAAAACTAGAGGATCAATAGACCACTAGGTAGCCTAGTGGTTGCTAGATCAAGTCCTGGAGCTGACAAGGTAAAAATGTCGTTCAAGGCAGTTAACCCACTGTTCATAGGCAGTCATTGTAAATAAGAATTTGTTCTTAGCTGACTTGCCTAGTTAAATAAATAAAAATATATAAATAAAGAACAAAGGCCCACCCCCATCTTGTGCCATGTCATGAATACTTGGACTATTACAAAGTGACTTTTGTTGTGTAAATCGGGTGATTCAATTAGGTGAAAAGGAGCCTGGAGTGCATCTTTAACAAACAAAAAAGCTAGCAAGGTGTCATGGACTTTCACACAGGGTCTGTCATGTGAAACTAGTCTGCAGAATGAGAGGAATCTATGATGAACCAGCCTTGAGTACAGCATATAAAGTGAGAAGTTCCAGCACGTTGTTTAATCCAACATGGTATGTTGTATTTTTATAGTATTGTGTGTGTATTCTACAATGTAGAAAATAGTAAAAATACTTTAAATGAGTAGTTGTGTCCAAACTTTTGACTGGTACTGTGGTTGTGGCTATCAAGAAAATGGAGGGTATAGGAGCTAACGTTGCTTGAGTATTTTGTGCCAAACAGATGCTGTTAGATTATATTAATGAATTCTGACCATTTGGAACAGTGTAAACAACATTAAATAAGTGTACAAGAGAGTATGTTCTAACGGAAATTATAAACTGGGTGGTTCGAGCCCTGAATGCTATTGGTATTTGGCCAATATACTACGGCTAAGGGCTGTATAAAGGCACTCGGTGTTGCTTTGTGCATAAGAACAGCCCTTAGCTGTGGTATATTAGCCATATACCACACCCATTAATTTGCTTAAAAATAATATAAGTAAAGCCTTTATTACAATAGACTAAAAACAGTTGCATGCATTTGTGATTTGCAGTTGTAGGTGCAGCCTGGCACCTACAACAATACCCTGTTTAAAGGTACTTTAATATTTAGTCTTGCCCATTCACCTCTGAATAGATCACACACAATCCAGGCCTAAAGATCCTTATTTAACTTGTCTCCTCCCCTTCATCTACACTAATGTGAGTGTGACATTAATAATAGATCATAGCTTTCACCTGGTCAGTCTGTCATGGAAAGATCAGGTGTTCTTAATGTTTTGTATACTCAGTGTATGCTAATGATAGAAGCTACACAATCTATATAATTTGCCTACGGAGAATATTGAATTGGACAGCAAGGGATGTATAATTTGCTAACCAGGTCTAAGCACCTTGTCATTCACTATGGAACATGACACCGAGGCTCTGTTTTGATAGAGAAGTTACTGGGTCATGACAAAGGGAGAACAGGTTTTGAAATGGGTTGACACAGGCAGCCCTTTTTTTTCTCTACAAGTTCTTTTGATCAATCAGATCAGCTCTGAGAAATATCTGAAGTGATTGGTTAAATGACCAATTCATGGGAAAATTCTCAAAATTGGGCTCTTTGTGTAAACGTAGTATTGGTGACCATGTATAAGAAACCCACATTTTTGATCTCTCTGCCCCACTGAAAACAACCCTGATCTTGGTTTCTCTGGAGGCATTTGAAGGCCACCTGTTTTTTCCCCTGCACATCAACATCTTTACCTGAGTCATTTTTAGGGCAGCCTACCATTCACCTATAATCCTATGTCATTCACCAACAAGCCTCTTACAGGTTCCTCCATCAGGTGAAATACGTGAAAGTTCTGTGTGCCTCAGTTTTGGGGTATGAAGAAACTGAACTATTGTTAAAATCCCAGTGACTAGAGCCTCCTCACAGACAGCTCACATTCAGACATGCTATCATGGCCCTGGCTGTCCACCTGTACAGTGCAGACTGACTCTGTCAATTCCAGCTTTACAGTGGCCTGGAACGCGCAGAACACAGTTCAAAGTCCATGTTCATGGTGATCAGACCTGGCTTGTGTGTGTGTGTATTGGTGCTTGCTATGGGGCAGTGGAAGCCCAGCTGCCACACACCCTAGTAGGCTTGGGAAAGAAGAAGGGGGGGGGGGGGTTCCTTCCTTCTACAGGCTGGACCTGCTCTCGGTCTGTTAAGGAAAGGCATGCACAGACTTATTTTTTTTGATATGGAGTGCTTTGACCAATCAGCAGTGGAGCAGCTGGGCATGCTCAGTAGGTACAGGGAGGTTAAACATTAGCCCTGGTGGTGGCACAACCGCTCCTCCTGATAGAAACTAGATCTTTGTGTTGCAGCTTGTTTTGGTTCACAAGTAGAAACAAATATTACTTCTAAGCCACGGTAATGGGAATTTCTGTCTTTGAACATTTCTCAATGAGGCAATAGGTCACACCATGGTTTTCTATGTCTAGTCTGGGGCTTTTATAGGCATACATGTATGTTAGGTTCGGGCCGCTGTGTCTTTCTTCACCGGGAGCTGTTGACAAAAGTGCTATGTCTTCAGTGTTTTTTTTATGTATTCCAAAGCATTGTGCAGTTCATCAATTCAAGTTGTGTGGCATGAGGAAAATAATTTGCAGGAATGATTTCACTACTTTACTGTAGGTCATTTGTTAGTCTAGGCCTATTCACAGGAGTAACGCCTTATCAGGTTTCATTTCAGTAGTTTCTTTGAAGCTCTGCTCCCACCTGTAAACTGCCATGATAGTTTTTAAAGCATTTCTTGTAAGTCTTTTTGGCCAAGCTACCATAGGACAGTTTCCTTTTGACCATCACATGTTGTTCTCCCAGTGCCGTGCTTATTGTCAGCTGTGTGAACAGGGCTGATGCATTTAGAATCTATTTGCTGCTCACACACCCTTCTAGTTTCTGTGAGCGTGATTACACACACACTATAGAATACCTGCTATGGTCTTTACACTATATTACCCAGGTGTATTATGCCATTTTTTGGGGTGAGTGTCAAATGAGACACTTAGGCTATTCAAAATGTTAACCACTGTCTAAACTTTATCTTGTTTGACACTATAATCCTGCACTCCAAATGAGTGAAACTAAAAGACTCACAGATCCCCCTCCAATAAGCTGACCTTAGCCTTTCTCGCTCTCTTTCTCCCTCTTGCTCTACAGGTGTAGCTGCTAGGGTCCTGAGGAGATGCCACTGAGGTTCCGGTCTATTGTCCCGTACACACTGCCTGGAGTGCTGGCGCTTATAGGCTGGTGGTGGTACATCTCACGCAAGAAAGAGCAAATCACCAACCATGACAGTGAGGAGGGGGCAGCGGCCATGGGCTTGCTGGCGTCCCCAGCCCCCAGTGATGGCAGCAACGGCCTGGTAGAGAAAGGGACAGTGTCCCTCTGCGCCACAGACACTACCCCCACAACCAGCAGCAGCAGCTGCAGAGAGAGAACAGCCAGCAGCAGAGTCAGACCATCCAAGGCCGAAGAGCAAAGGTCAACAGAACAGGAGGTCGTAGCACAAATTCACATCCCGACCATTAAGGCCCAGGCAGTAGAGGTACAGAGTACATCCTGTTCACCTACAGAGAGGGCCTCCCACCACCCAGACAGAGCCAACGCAGTCACAGACCCTGGTGTAGATAGGTGCCAACAGACACCCAGGAGCAGTTCTTCTCCTGCAGCCTCACCCTTACAAACACAGACCAGGAAGGAGAGTTGGGCTCTCCACGGAGAACACGGGGCCACTGGGCAGAGACCGGCAGTCGCCATTGCCTATGTTACAAAGCCGGTGAAATCAATGGTTACTGAGCAGGTCCCTGCTTCAGTGAAGGAGGCCATCGCCACAGCATCAGAGGCACTTGTTCTCTCCCAGATGGCCCACGCCACGACTAGTTCCTCCACAGCAGCAGACCTGATGAATGCAGAGAGGCCTGAGCCAGAGGGGGAGGTGGCAGCAGCACATGAGGCAGCAGTGGGCTTCAACCAGAACCTACAAGTGGAGCTGGTGGCCAAAGATGCCCTCCTGGTCCCCTCCAGCAGTACCAAAGATGAGCTGCTCTCCTCGTCCTTCATCCCAGCTGAGACACCGGCCCAGGCCCTGAAAGTAGTCACACATGAGCTTCTTTTCCCAGAGACCCCCACATCTTCGCAGGGCTCCAACCATGCTGTTGTGACTAGTATTTCGGCCGTCCCGGCCCAAGGCCACCAGCAGGAGAATGGGGCCCCCTGCAGCAGCGAGGAGCTGGAGGACCTGGCAGCAGGTTTGATCACTGAGGTCATCTGGGCAGCCACCCAGGAGGTCCTCAGTGTTGCCTCCTGTCCAGAGACCTGGCTCGGCCAATCCGCTGCCGAGCCCTGCTGCAGAAGCACCCCGCTGGCCAATGGGAGGCCATGCTCTGAGCAAGAGCCACTCACAAGGAACATACAGGAAGGGTCTTCCCCAATAAGCCACGCTGAGATGGAGTGGAGAGCGCAGCAGAAAGAAGGGATGCCCAACGGTTGCCCGCCCGCCCCGGCATGGGAGCCAATGGGGACCGCAAACGCACTGAATAACCCCTGGGGGGCAGCAGCAGCATCCTCGCAGGAGGGGAGGCGTGAGGCCAGCAGCGTACCTGTCAACCTGGACAAACTGAAGGGAAATGAAGGGGTGATGGTGGCCGAGGACTCAGCCTGCAGTACGTGCCACTCTGAGGATGGGGTCAGCATTGAGGACCAGCAGAGCAGGGAGAGCCAGGAGGATCTGATCCAGGTGTCAGGGATGTCCGAGGGGGAGGGTGGTCTGCGCCAGGTCCCAGAAGAGGTAGTGACCACGGAACAAGTGATGGCAGGCCTACCAGGCCATGTGCTGGGGGCTGTTGGCGAAATGAAGAGGCTCAACGGCATGGCCCTGAGGAATGGTTCTCACGGGATGAGTGAGACTGAGACCGATCAGTCTGGAGGTAAGATTACAGACCACACCATGTAGTGGAGTCGGGCTCATAGCAGCACAGATCTACACATGGCTGAGGGGAATGTTTGATTGGTTGGACTATCATTTGGAAAGTCACCGGCTTTGGTCTTAGATCTGGGAAAATAACTCTATTCAGAAGTAGACAAGTGTGTGTGAATTGGGGGTCAGGAGTTTAATGGTCTCTGCTTCTGTGCTGTACCTTTCCAATTCTAACTAATGAGATCACCAAATAGTAGCTGTAAGAGTAAATGTCTGAAGTGGGCCAAAACAAGTTGCCCATCTAAGAAATGCTTGCAGAATCATGTTGTGACTACTAGCTAGTCTGCCACCAGCAAAAAAAAGAATACAGTTGAGGTGATGGTATTCTTTACTGTACTTTACTTAATGTTCTTTGCTGTTGATGGTGGCTAATACAGAACAGTGTGGTAGCTAGTTACCTTTCATAGTGTAGGTTGAAGTTAGTCCTTAGATGCTGTTTTAATACTTACCACCCTGAGGCTATAGGGACTCTAGCTGTGTTTCTACTAGGTGCCACCCTGAGGCTATAGGGACTCTAGCTGTCTTTCTACTAGATGCCACCCTGAGGCTATAGGGACTCTCGCTGTGTTTCTACTAGATGCCTCCCTGAGGCTATAGGGACTCTAGCTGTGTTTCTACTAGGTGCCACCCTGAGGCTATAGGGACTCTCGCTGTGTTTCTACTAGATGCCACCCTGAGGCTATAGGGACTCTAGCTGTGTTTCTACAAGATGCCACCCTGAGGCTATAAGGACTCTAGCTGTGTTTCTACTAGATACCACCCTGAGGCTATAGGGACTCTAGCTGTGTTTCTACAAGATGCCACCCTGAGGCTATAGGGACTCTCGCTGTGTTTCTACTAGATATCACCCTGAGGCTATAGGGACTCTAGCTGTGTTTCTACTAGGTGCCACCCTGAGGCTATAGGGACTCTAGCTGTGTTTCTACTAGGTGCCACCCTGAGGCTATAGGGACTCTAGCTGTGTTTCTACTAGGTGCCACCCTGAGGCTATAGGGACTCTAGCTGTGTTTCTACTAGGTGCCACCCTGAGGCTATAGGGACTCTAGCTGTGTTTCTACTAGATGCCACCCTGAGGCTATAGGGACTCGAGCTGTGTTTCTACTAGATGCCACCCTGAGGCTATAGGGACTCGAGCTGTGTTTCTACTAGGTGCCACCCTGAGGCTTTAGGGACTCTAGCTGTGTTTCTACTAGATGCCACCCTGAGGCTATAGGGACTCTAGCTGTGTTTCTACTAGATGCCACCCTGAGGCTATAGGGACTCTAGCTGTGTTTCTACTAGATGCCTCCCTGAGGCTATAGGGACTCTAGCTGTGTTTCTACTAGATGCCTCCCTGAGGCTATAGGGACTCTAGCTGTGTTTCTACTAGATGCCTCCCTGAGGCTATAGGGACTCTAGCTGTGTTTCTACTAGATGCCACCCTGAGGCTTTAGGGACTCTAGCTGTGTTTCTACTAGATGCCACCCTGAGGCTATAGGGACTCTAGCTGTGTTTCTACTAGATGCCACCCTGAGGCTATAGGGACTCTAGCTGTGTTTCTACTAGATGCCTCCCTGAGGCTATAGGGACTCTAGCTGTGTTTCTACTAGATGCCACCCTGAGGCTATAGGGACTCTAGCTGTGTTTCTACTAGATGCCACCCTGAGGCTATAGGGACTCTAGCTGTGTTTCTACTAGATGCCACCCTGAGGCTTTAGGGACTCTAGCTGTGTTTCTACTAGATGCCACCCTGAGGCTATAGGGACTCTAGCTGTGTTTCTACTAGATGCCACCCTGAGGCTATAGGGACTCTAGCTTTGTTTCTACTAGATGCCACCCTGAGGCTATAGGGACTCTAGCTGTTTTCTACTAGATGCCACCCTGAGGCTATAGGGACTCGAGCTGTGTTTCTACTAGGTGCCACCCTGAGGCTATAGGGACTCTCGCTGTGTTTGGGGTGCTGTACTTTTTGCTTAGGGGGCAAGTTGTGATGTCACCAACGGGAAGAACCACACCCAAAGCCTGCTGGGTGTTCCTGAAAAGGTTAGTGGTCACACGGAAGGTGAAGACTCAGAACAGTCCAGTGAAGGTGTTTTTGTTCTGTCAGAGCAGCACTGTGATCAGATATTGCTGGTAAGAGCCATAGTGGTGTGCACGTGTTGGTGGACTTTGGATTAATGTTGGGTTAGTGGCCTTATGCCCTGCGTGTCATTTGTTTGATTAACAGCTCAATGACTTGTGTGTGGGTGATCTGGTGTATGTGTCTTAAACTTTGAGTTGTGTGTGTAAATGTGCACATGTCTGTCTTTATTTAGTTTTTAAAAAATGTTTATTTATCCAGTTGTGTGTGTGTGAGGGTACATGTTTAGGTTAGACTCCAGTCATGTTTGGATGTGTAATTGTGAGTTGGTAAAAGAACTGTCTGACTCAGGACTGTGTGTGTCTGGATGTGTTCAGGCTCGGATGTGAACAGTATGGACTCGGTGGATAGTGGCTGCACCATGGGGGCTAGGGACAGTAGTGGCAGCCCTGCCATGGCTCTGGGCTCTGAACTTATCGTTTGGGAGATTGAGGTGCCAAAGGTGAGCCTGCTCCATCCCAACAACCACACCCAGAGACTTGACTAGTATTCAGAGGAAAATCCACTAGTTCCTTAGAAATGAGTCTCTTATCACATTCATTCTAACCCAATATCTCCTTGTAATGTCTTCTTCCGTTTCTGTTCTCTCCCTCTCTCAGCATCTGGTGGGTCGGTTAATTGGGAAACAGGGGCGATACGTGAGCTTCCTGAAGCAAAGCTCTGGTGCAAAGATCTATATCTCCACCCTGCCTTACACTCAAGAGTTTCAAATCTGCCACATAGAGGGTGAGTGGGGTAGTCCTCAACCGTCAGGAGCACATGAGTGCTGTAGATGGTCTACTGGTAGTAGAATTCTGCTGTTTTAATGTGTTTTCCTACTAGGCTCCCAGCAGCAGGTGGACAAAGCCTTGTCCCTGATTGGGAAGAAGTTTAAGGATTTGAACCTGACAAACCTCTATGCCCCCCCACCTCTGCCGCTCACGCTGCCCTCGCTGCCCATGACCTCCTGGGTAAGCATGGTACCTAGAGAGCCTGGAGGGTTGTGCAGGGTTCCCTTCTCTTTCTGTCTGTCTCTCAAATCTGTTCAAACATGCTTTATTTGCACGACAGTTAAGGTGCTGCTAATTGATTTGAAAGAAAGTGGATTAACTTAAAGAATGAGATGTTTGCCCTTATGGCTTCTCATTTGACAGTTGTTAACTATGTTTCTTCTCTCAGCTCCTGCTCCCCAGCGGTGTAACCGTGGAGGTGATCGTAGTGAACATTGTATCGGCTGGTCACCTCTTTGTCCAGCAGCACACACACCCTACGTACCACGCCCTGCGCAGCCTGGACCAGCAGATGTTTCTGTGTTACTCCCAGCCAGACACACCCACCCTGCCCTCACCTGCTGAAGGTAAGACCCCCCCCCCCCCCTAGGAGGGACATGGGTGTGTTTTGAACCAGTTGTGTGTGTGTAATCCAGACTCTATGCTTACCCTCTCTCTGTCTCAGTGGGGGTGATCTGTGCGGCGCCGGCGGTAGAGGGAGCCTGGTGGAGAGCCCAGGTCATCTCCTTCTATCAAGAGACCAGCGAGGTTGAGATCCGATATGTGGACTATGGTGGCTATGACAGAGTGAAGATTGACACACTACGGCAAATAAGGTGGACCCCCCCTCAGACTCTGAAGGATGAAAAAGCATGGCTAGTTGATGCACATTTTCAGAGTTTCGGGCAATTTCTTTCCAACTCATGTCTATTCAGAGAAAGTTGTCAGAACTGGAATTCAGAAGAACTGGAATCTTTCCATACTTTCAAAGCTGTTTTCATTTAATTTTCCTTCATTTCTTTCTTAAGTTGACTTGTTTAGGTAAAATAGACACCAGTCCTGCTAGGTATAGTAGCCCGTCATTGTAAGTAAGAATGTGTTATTAACCTCTTGCTCCTACCTGGCACGCAGGCGTCCCATCTAGAGCTCTGGAAATGCAAATGCGCTATGCTAAATGCTAATAGTATTAGTTAAAACTCAAACGTTCATTAAAATACACATGCAGGGTATTGAATTAAAGCTACACTCGTTGTGAATCCAGGCAACAAGTCAGATTTTTAAAATGCTTTTCAGCGAAAGCATGAGAAGCTATTATCTGATAGCATGTAACACCCCAAAAGACCCGCAGGGGACGTAAACAAAATAATTAGCATATTCGGTGCTACACAAACCGCACAATAAAATATAAAACATTCATTACCTTTGACCATCTTCTTTGTTGGCACTCCTAGATGTCCCATAATCACTATTGGGTCTTTTTTCCGATTAAATCGGTCCATATATAGCCTAGATATTGTTCTATGTAGACTGTGTGATAAACGGAAAAAAATAGCGTTTCATAACGTAACGTCATTTTTTAAAATTCAAAAAGTCGACGATAAACTTTCACAAAACACTTCGAAATACTTTTGTAATGCAACTTTAGGTATTAGTACACGTTAATAAGCGATAAAATTCATCAGGAGGCGATGTAAATTCTATAGGTGTCGTCTGGAAAAAACATGGCCGGAGACCGGAGGGAAGGAGTTCCCTTGAACCGGTTAGACCAAGAATCAAAGCTGAATCAAATGACAAGACTATAGACAACGTGTGGAAGCTGTAGGCGCTGAAACCTCGGTCTCATGTAATTCGGTTCACTTTGAACAATTCTTGGAAGTAGCGCAAGGATATTTATTTCCATTTTCAGTGATCAGGTTTTCCTGCGCTAATTCGGTGAAACTCACGTTCTGGTATAGTCACAGCCGTGATTTAACCAGTTTTATAAACGTCTGAGTGTCTGTTCAGGGGCAGAACGACAGAACGGAATGTTGTACCTTGTCAGCTCGGGGGGTTTGAACTCGCAACCTTCAGGTTACTAGTCCAACGCTCTAACCACTAGGCTACGCTGCCGCCCCTGGCATCAGTAGCAGGGCGCTGAAATGTTGCGCGATTTTTAACAGAATGTTTGAAAAATTAGGGGGTAGAAGGAAGAGGTTCTGACTTGCCTAGTTAAATAAGTCAAATAAAAAAATGAAGTATTCATTCAACCATTTTTGTTTGGAAATTGTGCCCCCCTCTGGTCAAATAGTTTTGTCATATTTAGACAGAACGGAATGTTATGTAAGAAGGGATGGTGGGTCTTTCTGCACACTGATTGAATGCTCTTATTTAAAATCTGTATTTTCAGGTCAGACTTCGTAACATTACCGTTCCAAGGTGCAGAAGTATTACTGGACAACATCGCCCCCCCTTCCAGGTAACATCAAATAGCTAAATAAAAGGACATGGTACAGTTTACTTGCGATAGATGTCTTATTCTCAAGGACACTTTCCAAAATCAAGAAACTTTCCCAATTGAATGTCAAACTGTTCCAAAGTCAGCCTGCCTGTGGAAGGTCGTCAAATCTGCTGTTGTCATTTATCTTAACAAGTTAGTAAATGCATCCATCCACAGGAGAGAAGAGCTTTTCAACCGAGGCCTCCTCTGCACTGGAGGAGATGACGAGAGGGGTAGCACTGCTTGCACAGGTACCAAAAATACAGCATCTAGCACCAGGCAGCTAACTGGAAGACAGTGTCCTATACTGCACTCTACTGTACTGCACTATACTCTGCTGTACTTTACTGTAATGTACTGTACTGTACTGTACTCTACTGTAATGTACTCTACTCTACTGTAATGGACTGTACTACTGTAATGGACTGTACTACTGTAATGGACTGTACTACTGTACTGTACTCTACTGTAATGTACTGTACTACTGTAATGTACTGTACTACTGTAATGTACTGTACTGTACTCTACTGTAATGTACTCTACTGTAATCTACTGTACTCTACTGTACTGTACTGTACTGTACTCTACTGTACTCTACTGTACTCTACTGTAATGTACTGTACTACTGTAATGTACTGTACTACTGTAATGTACTGTACTGTAATGTACTGTACTGTACTACTGTACTGTACTACTGTACTGTACTACTGTACTGTACTACTGTACTGTACTACTGTACTGTAGTACTGTACTGTAGTACTGTACTGTACTGTACTGTACTACTGTACTGTACTGTACTGTACTGTACTACTGTACTGTACTGTACTGTACTACTGTACTGTACTGTACTACTGTACTGTACTGTACTGTACTACTGTACTACTGTACTGTACTGTACTACTGTAGTGTACTACTGTAGTGTACTACTGTAGTACTGTACTACTGTAGTACTGTACTACTGTAGTACTGTACTACTGTAGTACTGTACTACTGTAGTACTGTACTACTGTAGTACTGTACTACTGTAGTACTGTACTGTTGTACTGTACTGTTGTACTGTACTGTACTGTTGTACTGTACTGTTGTACTGTACTGTTGTACTGTTGTATTGTAATGTACTGTACTGTTGTACTGTTGTATTGTAATGTACTGTATTGTAATGTACTATACTCTACTCTACTCTACTGTACTGTACGCTCCACTGAAGGTAATTGGTTGCTAACCTGGCTGTTTCCTTTCTTCCAGGTCACAAACTACGACAACAACACTGGTCTCCCATTAGTCCAGATGTGGAACATGGTTGGAGAAGAGGTACGTTTACTTTTTTGGGAAGTTTCGACAAAGTATTTGAAATATTTCAGTGTAATTGTAAGCATTTCCATTTGGTGAAGTGGATATTCTTTCATTGTGGTGTATGGTTCATTAACTTCTGTATTTAAAAATGCAAGACATTTTCACCTAAACATTCTGATTGCTGGCAAACTACTTGGTATCAATTGTTATTTTACACTAATATGATGTATCTATCTTTTTCTCCATTTCCATCCAGCTGGTATCAGTTAACCGCACACTGGCAGAGCGAGTGATGGGTACCTGGGTGGACAGCTTTTGAACCTTGCTGCCCCCCACCCGTCAACCCCTTCTCAGTTTTACCACACCCCTCCTAGATCCCTTCTTCTGACCTAATCTCTGGAGGCTGACCCAACCAGCCCTCCAGAAACACCCCATAACACTTCAATGGAAGAACACAACCACTGGATTTGGGAATAATTTGTTTTTTGGGGGGGAATTTTTACCCTAGATTTCACAAAGAAATAAAAATGGTTGTATGCAGAAAAATATGAAGTACTGCTTCAGAATAAGCCAACTCCCCTCCTCTCCTCCCCCACACACCAAAAGAACTTAAAGAAGGAAATAAAGTACTTGTACATTTTAAAAATAGATCTATATTGTAACTAAAGGTTGATCTGATTTTTCGTCCTACCTGACATTTCACTCCACAACTTTGCCTGTGGATTCTCATCATGCTGTGGATGTATATCTCAACTCAATAGGAAATCGTGTCAATGGAGAACTAACCTCACTGTCAGCTGTAATTACATGTATACACTTGTATAGTGATATCAACGGAATTGGGCTTTGAAGACTGGGCTAAGTGTGGGGTTTCTATATTGTATGTAGTGCAGTAGCCAGTCCCCATTTCATGTGCCGGCAGGCTGTGTCTCGTCGTTTGGTCTCATCATGACAGCCGGGGACATACAGGCCTGGGGGGGCTAAGAATGGCGTCTGGATTCATGGTTGTGAATGACGACCTCGTCTGTGGAGACAAATGTAGATCTCAGCTTTGTTGCCACTAACCACAGTCAAGGAAACGGACAGGGTGGGAGTGATTCCTTTCTCCAACCACCTGACTGGGAGAATGTGCAGAACCGGAATCCCAGGAATCGCGTGAAGGCCCGCTCATCTGCCCTGGCCTCTCTAGTCTGTACAACAATGTGGCCTTATGGAGAAACCAAACGGGCTTCCTTTTCTGGGATCTCCAACTGACCTGCAAGCAGACCAACCTGACCCCTCTTTCCCCATGCAATCGCTGGTTGCCTTCAGCGTCTATCCATTGTCCTGCCTGGCATCTCAGCTGATGCACTCACCACTACATTTCAGATCCACTACTGTTGTCTGGCACTGGAGTTGTTTAGTCTGGGACATGATGTGGAAGGGTAGGGGTGCACTAGCTCCCCCCCACCTTCTTGACTGACTCCAGGGGCCTCGCGCAACTCTTGGTGCAACTGTCTAAGGCCTTTGGGAGAGGACACCGCCGTGCGGTTAACATTGGTGTGTGTGTGTGGAAACACTACTGCCACGGACAGGCCTCTGATACCTGACCAGGAACTATTCCAAAGCATCTTGCGTTAATGTAATTTAGCCCTGCTCAGTCAGGATAGGCCCAGTGCTTATATTAAAATCAGTCTGTCTCCTAATATGCATGTTAACCTTCCCAGGTCTGCGTCCTTATCGTCTTCACTGTGTTTTCTTCTACATACTACCCCGTAACATTATTACACTTTACATTTGTGCAGTTGCAGTTTCCATACTTACAAGCAGTTTAATGGATCCAAAATGAAGTCTTGCTGACAACATGAGGTTTGACTGTTTTTGTAGCCCATTTGCACTGTGGGAAATGAGGTCCTTGGCGGTACCGGTCCTCTACACTCAGCAGCGTATGAAAGTGAGCCATGAGAATCAGTCTCACACTGCAGATATTATTGTAAACGATGGATTCATATACTGTATATCTGCTTTGGTCTTGTTGGGTTTTGCATAGGAATTAATTGCTTTGTCATTTATTGAACAGAATACACCTTTTAAAATATTTAACTGGTAATTTTTGCTGATGGGTGGTGTCGTCGCCGCCCCCGAATTGAATTGCTCTGCTAATAAGACAGCTTCCGTCCCTCTGCTTGGTCTTATTGAAGTTAAGAACCAGGATAGATTTTGGATATTACTTAACGGTTTTGCTTGACTATTCCTGCATTACTATTAAACTTGACTGTGTTGGCATGTAAACCACATGCCAATACTTACTTCCTATACATATTGATCACATAGGTTAACTGCACTTTATCAACCTTGCTGCTAGAGTATATATTTCACACATTTTGTGTGATTGATTGAACCATGTTTCAGGAATGGTTAGTTATGAGGTTGATGCACATGCTGCAAGTTCAGAAGGCAGCTGTTGCAGGGTGTTTTTACATGTCAGTTACTAGTCAGTCCAGTGTTGGTACTGTATCTCCCCTACCCGATAACTGTTAATGTTTCTGGAACCATAAGAAATCAGGCTTCTAGCTACTAGACTGAACAAAAATATAAATGTAAAATGTTGGTCCCGTGAGCTGAAATAAAATAACCCAGAAATGTTCCATATGCACAAAGTGTATTTCTCTCAAATTTTGGACACAAGTTTGTTTCCATTTGTTTTTGTGCGCATTTCTCCTTTGCCAAGATAATTCATCCACCTGACAAGTGTGGCATATCAAGAAGCTGATTAAACAGCATGATCATTACACAGGTGCACCTTGTGCTGGGGGACAATAAAAAAGACCGCAATGTGCAGGTTTTATTCACACAAGACAATGCCAGAGATATTTTGAAGAGTGTGCAATTGGCATGCTGACTGCAGGAATGTCCAACTGAGCTGTTGCTGGAGAAGTTTGTTAATTTCTCGCCCATAAGCCGCCTCCAACATCGTTTTAGAGAATTTGACCGTACGTCCAACCGGCCTCACAACCACAGACCACATGTCACCACGCCAGCCCAGGACCTCCACATCCGGTTTCTTAATTTCTTTCTGTAATAATGCCCTTTTGTGGGGGAAAAACTATTCTGATTGGCTGGGACTGGCTCCCCAGTGGGTGGGCCTATGCCCTCTCAGGCCCACCAATGGCTGCACCCCTGCCCAGCCATAAATTAGGGGCTAATGAATTTATTTAAATTGACTGATTTCCTTCTATGAACTGTAACTCAGTAAAATCTTTGATTTGTTGCATGTTGGGTTTATGTTTTTGTTCAGTATAACTTACAACATATTCTAGGGACTTACATGTCCTGGCTTGCTTGGGTTCAAGTCCAAAGCTGGCGTGGAGCAGGAGCCATATTGTTTGATATTTTCAGCCCCTTCACTTCATGTTTCAAAAAGCCATTTCAATCAATGTCCTCTTCTCTTTGATTCCAGCTTGATTATGTCACAATCAGTATAGATTAATTACTCCATTGATCCAAATGACACCCTTCTGTCCTGTCACCCAAACTCCTATCATGCTTGATCGAACTATAATTATTTCTTGACTTGTGCAGGTCTGTGTAAATAAGATATTTCACTGGACTTTTGTATAACACTGGAAACAAAGGGAACATGTGTTTTTTTGTTCACCCCTTCCAAAACCGCTCATTGTTCTGTTGGTAGGACTGGTTTGAAGTGTTTGCTTAGCTAGATAATTAATCATTTGATTGTTTAAATGAGTAAGAAATCCTGCCCAGAGCATTTAACATGTACAGGTCAGTTTTTTGCGAGGCTCATCAAAGGTTTGGTTCTTGGTTGTACAGATCTATTAAAAAATAAAATAAAGTTATAAAAAATGCTACTCTTATGTTCTGAAAATGTTTGTCTACATTACACCATATATGTGGAGGTGAACATCTAGTATACAGTTTATGTCCAAGCAATGTCTATTCAATACTCCCACATGCACAGAATCACATATTGCACTTTATGACAACTGTTGATGTAAAAAAGGGCTTTAAAAAATTTGATTGAAATTTCATAGCAAACAGTTAAAGGGCAACTCCCACTTTTCAACCTCATTTTCATTGTCTCCAGTCTGTTGTTTTACATATGTGAAAACAGTTCATTTCTACATTTTATAGAAAAAAATCCAGCCTGATATAGAGGTCCTGGATGGCAGGGAGCTGTGCACAGTGATATACCGGGTCGTACTCACTACTCTCGGCAGCGCCTTGCGATCGGATGCCAAGCGGTGATGCAGTAAGTCAAGATTCTCTCAATAGAGCTGTGGAACCTTTTGAGGATCTTAGGTCCCAAGACAAATCTTTTCAGCCTCCTGAAGGGTGTTGTTGTGCGTTGCCTTCTTCACGACTGTGTTGGTGTGTGTGGATCATGATAATTCCTTAGTGATGTGGTCCACTACAGCACTGAGGATAGGTGTGTGCTTAGCCCTCCATTCTCTGTAGTCCACGTTCAGCTCCTTTGTATTGCTGATGTTGAGGGAAAGGTTGTCCTCGCACCACACTGCTGTCAATTCACATTTTATTGGTCACATACACATCGTTTGCAGATGTTATTGTGAGTGTAGCGAAATGCTTATGCTTCTAGATCCGACAGTGCTAACAAATTCCACAACCAAACATAATACAATCTAGTAAAGGAATGGGATAAGAATAAATAAGTATAAAATATATGGATGAGAAGTGACAGAGTGGCTAAGATGAAATAGATAGTGAAGGATACAGTTTACATTATATACATATGAGATGAGCGGCATTATTAAAGTGGACAATGATATCAAGCAGTCGCCTCTGTGCTAGTGGTGGCTGTTTTACAATCTGATGGCCTTGAGATAGAAGCTGTTTTTCAATATCTCTGTCCCAGCTTTGATGCACCTGTACTGACCTTCTGGATGGAATCGGGGTGAACAGACAGTGGCTCGGGTGGTTGTTGTCCTTGATTATCTTTTTTGCCTTCCTGTGACATCGGTGTTGTAGGTGTCCTGGAGGGCAGGTAGTTTGCCTCCGGTGATGCGTTGTGCAGACCGCACCACCCTCTGAAGAGCCTTGCGGTTGTGGGCGGTGCAGTTGTCGTACCATGCGGTGACACAACCCGACAGAATGCTCTCAATTGTGCACCTGTAAAAGTTAGTGAGGGTTTTCGGTGACAAGCCAAAATTTTCAGCCTCCTGAGGTTGCACCTTCTTCACCATGCTGTCTGTATGTGTGGACCATTTCAGTTTGTCGGTGACAAGAACACCGGGGAACTTAAAACTTTCCACCTTCTCCACTGCTTTCACGTCAATGTGGATTGGGGGGTGCTCCCTTTGCTGTTTCCTGAAGTCCATGATCATCTCTTTGATTTGCTGACATTGAGTGAGAGGTTATTTTCCTGACACTACACTCCGAGAGCCCTCACCTCCCTGTAGACTCTCATCGTTGTTGGTAATCAAGCCTACCACTGTGGTGTCGTCTGCAAACTTGATGATTGAGTTAGAGGCATGCATGGCCACGCAGTCGTGGGTGAACAGGGATTACAGGAGGGGGCTGAGCACGCACCCTTGTGGGGCCCCGGTGTTGAGGATCAGCGGAGTGGAGATGTTGTTACCTACCCTCACCACCTGGGGGCGGTCCGTCAGGAAGTTCAGGACTCAGTTGCACAGGGCAGGGTCGAGACCAAAGTTCTCAAGCTTAACGATGGTTTTGTAGGGTACTATGGTGTTGAATGCTGAGCTGTAGTCAATGAACAGCATTCTTCCATAGGAATTCCTCTTGTCCAGATGGGATAGGGCAGTGTGATGGAGATTGCATCGTCTGTGGACCTATTGGAGTGGTAAGCAAATTGAAGTGGGTCTAGGGTGACCGGTAGGGGGGAGGTGATATGATCCTTGACTAGTCTCTCAAAGCACTTCATGATGACAGAAGTGAGTGCTACAGGGTAATAGTAATTTAGTTCAGTTACCTTAGCTTTCTTGGGAACTGGAACAATGGTGGCCATCTTGTAGCACGTGGGGACAGCAGACTGGGATGGGGATTGATTGAATATGTCCTCTGCGCATGTTCTGAGGACAAGCCTAGGGATACAGTCTGTGCCAACAGCCCTGATAAGGTTAAACACATTTAAATGTTTTACTCATGTCGACCACGGAGAAGGAGAGCCCACAGTCTTAGGTTGCGTGCCGCGTCGGTGGCACTGTATTGTCCTCAAAGCATGCAAAGAAGTTGTTTAATTTGTCTGGAAGCAAGAAGTCAATGTCTGCAACGGGGCTGGTTTTCTTTTTATAATCTGTGATTGTCTGTAGAACCTGCCACATACGTCTCGTGTCTGAGATTTTGAATTGTGACTCCACTTTGTCTCTGTACTGACGTTTTGCCTGTTTGATTGCCTTACGGAGGGAATAACTACACTGTTTGAATTCTGTCATATTTTCAGTCGCCTTGCCATGATTAAATGCTGTGGTACGTGTTTTCAGCTTTGCGTGAATGCTGCCATCAATCCATGGATTCTGGTTAGGGAAGGTTTTAATAGTCACAATCGGTACAACATCTCCTATACACTTCCTTATAAACTCGCTCACCGAGTCAGCGTATACTTCAATGTTGTTGTCTGAGGCTACCCGGAACATATCCCAGTCCACGTGATTGAAGAAATCTTGAAGCGTGGAATCGGATTGGTCAGTCCAACGTTGGATAGGCCTAATCACAGGCGCTTCCTATTTTAGTTTCTGCCTATAGGAGGGGAGCAACAAGATGGAGTCATGGTGAGATTTGCCAAAAGGAGGGCGGGGGAGGGCCTTGTATGCATTACAGAAGTTAGAGTAGCAATGGTCAAGCGTGTTACTCGCTCGTGTACAGCAATCGATATGCTGATAGAATATAGGTAGAATTGTTCTCAAATTAGCTTAGTTAAAATCCCCAGCTACAATAAATGCAGCCTCAGGATATATGCTTTCCAGTTTGCATAAAGTCCAGTGAAGTTCCTTGATGGCCGACTTGGTATCCATTTGCGGGGGAATATACATGGCTGTGACGATAACGGAGGAGAGTTCTCTTGTGAGATAATACGGTCTGCATTTGATTGTGAGGAGTTCTAGGTCAGGTGAACAAAAGGACTTGAGTTCCACTGACCTTCTCCCTATAGGCTGTCTCATCATTGGTGATCAGGCCAACCACTGTCGTGTCGTCAGCAAACTTGATGTGGTTGGAGTCGTCCATGGCCACGCAGTCATGGGTGAACAGGCAGGTCATGAGGGGACTAAGCACGCACTCCTGAAGGGCCCCCGTGTTGAGGGTCAATGTGGTGGATGTGTTGTTGCCTACCCTTACCACCTGGTGTGGCCCGTCAGGAAGTCCAGGATCCAGTTGCAGAGGGAGGTGTTTAGTCCCAGGGTCCTGAGCTTAGTGATGAGCTTGGTGGGCAATATGATGTTGAACGCAATAGTCAATTAAAAGCATTCTTATGGAGGTGTTCCTCTTGTCCAGGTGGGAGAGGGCAGTGTGGAGTGCAATACAGACTGCGTCATCTGTGGATCTCTTGGGGCGGTATGCGGATTGGAGTGGGTCTAGGGAGTCTGTGATGATTGTGTTGATGTGAGCCATAACTATCCTTTCAAAGCATTTCATGGCTACAGATGTGAGTGTCACAGGGTGATAGTCATTAAGGGAAAGGGGATACCTAGTCAGTTGTACAACTGAACACATTAAACTGAAATGTGTCTTACGCATTTAACCCAATAAGACAGGTTACTTTGGCATTCTTGGGCACGGGGACTATGGTGGTCTGCTTGAAACATGCAGGTATTACAGACTGAGTCAGGGAGAGGAGGAAAATGTCAATAAAGACACTTGCCAGCTGGTCAGCGCATTCTCTGAGTACACGTCCTGGTAATCCGTCTGGCCCCACGGCCTTGTGAATGCTAACCTGTTTAAAGGTCTTACATTGGCTATGGAGAACGAGATCACACAGTCTTCTGTGTCTGGATAAGAGCGTCTGCTAAATGACTTAAATGTAAATGTAAATGTTCTGGAAAAGCTGGTGCTCTCATGCATCGTTCAGTGTTGCTTGCCTTGAAGTGAGCTTAGAAGGAATTTAGCTCATCTGGTAGGCTCGTGTCACTCCAGATGTTGTTCTTTATGATTTTGTGATTGCACATAAAGGAAGATAGTTCCTACATATTGTGTCCTTTCTGTCATCCTGGGAACCCTGTTCATTGCTGCTCGCAGCTATATCTGTAAGTGATATTTCATATCTTCATATGAAATACGACTTACAAATATAGCTGCGAGCAGTAAGAAGTAAGGTCTTTAATTTAGGATAAACAGGATATATCTGACATGATTGTCTGTGTGTAGGCGATTTTGGACAGAAATGGGTTTTATTGCTCACAATAGAGCACATTCCGAAATTATTGCTAAGAGTTAGTTTTAATGAGCCGATAGTATAGTTTTACTATCACAACCTCAGGGTGAGAAATTAACCCACTAGTAATAATCAGTTATTGGAGGTTATTTCCTTATCTATACAGTGTATACTCACATCGATTTAACACTAGCCTTTCACAGGCAATAGATCATGCCTTTTGAAGATGTACCGTGCAGTGCTGTTTAATGGAGCTGCCAGCCAGGTAGTATCTATCTCAAAGAGGTCAGTACACTCTGAACAAGCTCCTTTTTGCCTCTCTCTATGAGGTGGCAATGTGAAAGCAAGAGGCCTCTCTCGGTAAAGACTCATGAATTACAAAAAGTGTTCTGCCCTTTGACTCTGGCTGCCAGGGAACTGTTCTTCCTCCTTTACAGAGGAGCAGTGAGGTGGTGCACTGCTGACTGGTTAAGTACAGTACTCCAACAAAGAAGAATAAGTGATTCTCTCTCTGCACAGGGGCTGGGCAAGAAGAGTGGTGCAGAATAAAGAGCAGCTGGGTCACTGACACCTAAAATAATTCAGCTCTGGTTACAAGCAGAATGAGGAGAGCAGAGGGAGTTGGACAGAATGGGTCAGTAGACATCACTAGTTGTGGTGGTGGCTCTTTCTTGGAATTCTGTAATAATGTTGTTGTCATGGTGTTTTAGTGACTCATTCATTTATTTTTGGACCAGTATCTGTCATCCTATCACCTCGTGTGATATCTGTCTCAGAGAAAGGCCTAGAGCAAAACCTAATAGATTAGGGCGTGGAGTCACAAATACCTTCTTTATTCTGCTTCCTGCATTGTGAGTGCCGTCAATTGATAGCAGCATCTTGATAGTGGGATCTTCCATTGACAACAGAGGCCTCGGGTGAGACATGTGAAATGGCCACAAGATGGTGTAAGAAGTCAGAAGATCAGCCGTAGATAGTGTGTTCCTGACAGCCCAGATATTGCTATGCAAAGAGCTGTTGCTGTCTAGGAACATGATGAGCTTCCAGATCCATTGAAGTCCCAGTCCTAGTCCCAGGCGAGGGAAAGAGTTTGGTCTTTTGGATCCACACAAACAGCACATATACTGTATGGTCGATGTAACAGCATAGATAGTCCAAATAATATATATATTTCTGAGCACACGGACTGGATCCAATTTAATATTATGAGATCATTCATGTTGCCCATAAATCAAAGCCAAAGTTTTGCCTATTGTACCTCTTAAACATATTTGTTATTTAACCTTAACCCCGGAATGAATGCCACTTAGGCATCTTTTCCGTGGGTTTGTGCCAGGCTACGTAGGGTGGCAGTTCTCATTGAGTTGCAGTTACAGTCTGTCCATAAGTGGGACCTGTCACTGTGAAAGGTCTACTGGGACTGACAAGTCACCCATGAAGACAGCTTAACAACACAGTAGCAAAGCAAAGCCTAGAGATGTCAGTCAACAGGATGGAACAAGTGGCACTTAGCCAACTTTACAATTATAAGTGGGCAGACACAGAAAAAAAATATTGATACACAATAACTGAGTGAATAAATGTATATTAAGATAATAACAAACATCAGGTAACCAAAATGAGCATATATGAACGTTTTTTTTTTTTGTAGTTCAAGTATGAGTGGGTGCTCAACACCATTTGATCTACTAATGTGTCTTGGAGAGTATTACAAAGTAGTGCGGATAGCCTACCTGCTCATGCAGGGGTCTCTCTCTCTACCAGCTGGTGAGAGAAGCTGTGTCTTTGATGCTCAGACCCTTAGCTTTTTGATGAAAGTTCATTAGAATGAAAGCTCACAGCTTTTGTTTTAAGGCTTTTCTTGATGTGCCAGGTAAAAAAAACACACAAAAACAGGATGTATTTTTATTAAACTGAATGTGCTGAACGCTGAATGCTGACACATCACACTGTAACCAAAACAAAACATAGTGCAACCAGTCGACAAAGGCAAAGTCATGTGATACTGCTCTGGGCATGGAGAGCTTTTTTCATAAGCAAATTATATATGTTTTAATTAGTAACAAATAAAAACAGATAGGGGTTTTGTCCACTTGTGGAAATCTTTCAACATTTAATGAAGACACATAAAAACAAAACAGGATCTTTGCCATCCAATCAGCCGACGTGAAATGATCAGTCTGCATTTAAACAGGATGGAAGGAAAATACACTTGGGATCTGTTCACATGGGGAATTCTGTTCTAACATGTCTTGTTTTTCTTGGTGTTAATTGAGCAGACAAAACATAAACCGCTGCAGCACACCAATCTGGTATATTTTAGCCATGTCAGTTTGGTCAGCAATATGTTACTATTTGGACACTAATATGTCAGTTTGGTCAACAATATGTTACTATTTGGACACTAATATGTCAGTTTGGTCAGTAATGTGTCAGTTTGGTCAGTAATGTGTCAGTTTGGTCAGTAATGTGTCAGTTTGGTCAGTAATGTGTCAGTTTGGTCAGTAATGTGTCAGTTTGGTCAGTAATGTGTCAGTTTGGTCAGTAATGTGTCAGTTTGATTAGTAATGTGTCAGTTTGGACACCAATATGTCAGTTTGGTCAACAATATGTTACTATTTGGACACTAATATGTCAGTTTGGTCAACAATATGTTACTATTTGGACACTAATATGTCAGTTTGGTCAGCAATATGTTACTATTTGGACACTAATATGTCAGTTTGGTCAACAATATGTTACTATTTGGACACTAATATGTCAGTTTGGTCAGCAATATGTTACTATTTGGACACTAATATGTCAGTTTGGTCAACAATATGTTACTATTTGGACACTAATATGTCAGTTTGGTCAGCAATATGTTACTATTTGGACACTAATATGTCAGTTTGGTCAGCAATATGTTACTATTTGGACACTAATATGTCAGTTTGGTCAGCAATATGTTACTATTTGGACACTAATATGTCAGTTTGGTCAGCAATATGTTACTATTTGGACACTAATATGTCAGTTTGGTCAGCAATATGTTACTATTTGGACACTAATATGTCAGTTTGGTCAGCAATATGTTACTATTTGGACACTAATATGTCAGTTTGGTCAGCAATATGTTACTATTTGGACACTAATATGTCAGTTTGGTCAGCAATATGTTACTATTTGGACACTAATATGTCAGTTTGGTCAACAATATGTTACTATTTGGACACTAATATGTCAGTTTGGTCAACAATATGTTACTATTTGGACACTAATATGTCAGTTTGGTCAGCAATATGTTACTATTTGGACACTAATATGTCAGTTTGGCCAGTAATATGCCAGTTTGGCCAGTAATATGTCAGTTTGATCAGTAATGTGTCAGTTTGGCCAGTAACTTGTCAGTTTGGCCAGTAATATGTCTGTGGCAAAAGGGTTTTCTATGCTTAGCGGGTTTCTCATTCTCATTGGAATATCTGTCTGTCACGCTATGACAATCCCAAACCATTCCATTTATCAGGAGCTGACTTCTAAATGGTATGATATACTATAGATCTGGGGCAAGACAATGGAGTGGCAGACAATAGCATACTATGCTGCTCATTCTCCCACATAGAAGGAACTCTCTCAAACATTGTGTTGCTTACCTAGTATCATGCAGCCTTGTGAGAACTAGGACTAGTTAGGACTAGGACTAGTTAGGATTAGGCAACATGTTGCTCATTACTTGTAACTACTAAATGACTAATTAGCAAGTAATGATCAAATGTCGTACCAATCAAATGTTATTATTTGTCACTTATCAGCAGGTATTCTATTATATTTATTAGTAACATTGTGGTTACCACACAGTAATCAGAATAGCGACTGGGTTTATTTTCCTTTCCAGTTCATTGTAATATTGCACTGCATACATGGTGATTTAAATGATAGCAGTTGAATATGTTGTCTACAGTCGGTTTTAACAGATGCAGAGGCCACTGCAAAATGTGTAGGGAAATGAAGTGACTCCTCTAAGACCCCAGTTGGTTAATGAAGTCACAGTTTGTCATTTCCTATTATCTTTGGTTTTGATAATGCTACAGTCTCCTCTTCTCTCCTCCACTCATCTTCCCAAGAAGAGAAAGTCTTGGGGGATCCTCTTATCTCCGTTACTTGGTGTGATCTGTGAAAATTGCCTCTTTACAATACATTCTAATAGCAGCTCCAATTTGTCAGAGATCCCTGGGGCTCCAGGAGGCTCCAACTAACTCCAGTCTGTCAGGTCTGTTGCTTTATTTCATTCTGTTCCATCCGTGTTAAAGCCCACCACCAGTGAACCTGTTCTCTCTGTATCTGATGTAATCAATGCACACATTTGTGTGTGTCGCTCTTCAGATAATGTTGACTCACTGATTGAGGAGCTGGCTATTATTTGCTAACCACAGCTGTGTACAGCTCCAGATTAGGTTCGTAGATGGCAGGTTGTACATTGTAACCTTTAAAACAAATAGTTTAAAAATAATTGAATAACATTACTTAAAGCATAATAAAAGTGTAGTTGATCGATATCAAGATAAACGCTGTGTTTTATGATAAATGTAAGTAAATATGGCATATTGTTGTGGAAGTGACCATAGACTCCTGCTATAATAAACTGAGCATGTGTGAAAATGAGGGGTCCTTTTAAAGATGTCAAATCACAGGTTGTTGATGGCTGGAGACATTTCTATACAGTGATAAACATACAGTAGAGCTATACTGTTCTGACTCTCTCTTTCTTAATAACCCGATTATATCTAACAACAATGTTAGGGCTCTGTCTCCATTGTGTTATATCCTCATGTCCTCTGGTCCTGTCCTCTTCCCACCTCTGTCCCTCATGTGGTTCTGGAAGTATTTTTAGGTTGATTATTATGTTGCATGTTGTGAGGAGAGACATCATTTGAGGAGAGGAAATGCTTTTTTTTACCCACATGTAGCCATTTAATTGTGTGAAGGTTTATCAAATAGATATTTGGTATTTGGGCAGAACTTTATTTTATGATGCTTGTTTAATAATTGGATGATGCCCTAGCACCCTAAATAACATATGATAGTCATTAAGTAATGTTCTTGTTACTGTTAATGATATAATTATAAAAAATTGTGTAGCTTGAATTACAGCAAGCTCCGCTTAATTTAAAATGTCATTATAAACTTCATGAAAGTTAAATAGGCAAGTAGAGGTGATGTTTTTTTTGTGTGTGAAATTTGAAGATCATTTTTACAATGAGCACTGTCTGCTCCATAATGATTATGAAGCCATGGACCTAGATTTTAGCATGTAGCTTTAATACTGAAACCAACCTTGTCTGTCTGTGAGAAGCCTCAGATGCAGATGCAAACATGAAATTCCAACAGGTGCAACCGAGTATCAGTCATTAGATTGTAAAGTTGAAATGTCAACACAACAAAAAGCCCCTCAGCAAATATTGTGTTTTTCTGTCTTGCCAACTGGAATCTATCCATCAACAATGAATTAATCCCGTAATGTCAATCATCTGCAATGAATACAAAATAACATTACACTGTCATCTAAATGATTGCGTGAGGTGAACTATGATTTTGGTTGCAGCATAGGATTTTGTTGTGCGCTCACATTGAATTTCTGAGTAAAAAGTAACCAACTGCTAGGGGAGGAAAGGGCCCAATGGTGCCTCTCTCTGTGTAGTTAGCCAACAGTAAGACAGCTCCTAAGTGCTAGCTAGCCAGTGAGGTGAAACCGCAAGCCTCCACAAGCCAGTCAATCGGTCAGATTTAAGTCGACTTTGCCAAGTCTTTGGCTTGATGTGTGCAGCCTTTATTTCATGTGGTTTGAAAGCTCTACTTAAGGGGGAAAAACACAAATAAAGAAGTGGGTAAACAGATTGATGACCTGTCAATGGGCCCTCTTCTTCCACCCCTGTCTCTCTCTGTCTGTCTTTCTTTCTTTCTTTCTTTCTTTCTTTCTTTTTCTATCTCCTATATGAAGTGAGATTTGTTAAGCTACCCATCAAGCTGCAGAGAACTGATCTGGTGTTTTATGTCAAATTCACAGATGTTACAGAGGACTGAGTGACCATCTGAAATATATTCCAGTATCATGATAATCTAGGAAATAGCCTATACCAGGCAAGGACACATACATTCTGTGTAAATGAATAGAACATGTTGTTAGCATGCTCTATAGTTTTCCACCTACTAACTTCACAGTTATGGTGACACACACACACACACACACACACACACACACACACACACACACACACACACACACACACACACACACACACACACACACACACACACACACACACACACACACACACACACACACACACACACACACACACACACACACACACACATCTAGTTAGGTTCATCTGTATATGGGCGGGGAATGCTTAATGACGTCAATTGAATTGGTTAGGTGACGAGCCCTTACCCCGCCCCATGTGGGTCGAGGGAGGGAGGGGGAGGGAGACACAGGCTGAGCTGATCCCACGTGTGACGCTTGCATTCCCGGCTCAGTAAAATTCTCTTTAGCGTGCTTCGGTTTAGCGTTGTGCCGCCTGTCTTCGTTAGTTACTGGCTATAGTTGGGTGAGCTATGGAGGGAGACGGGAGCCAAGCCACATCTGGAGGAAGTCCTAATGATTCTCAACACGACCCGGGGTAAGACTGCGAACATCACTGACACTTTTATCGTTTTACATTGTGTCAATATTGCCCGGCTTATCAAAGCACTGACATTGATGTTGCCTTCCGGATGTAGTCAACTACACCTTTGTTTGATTATATTAGCAAACGGCCTGCCCCTTTTTTCTATAGCAATAGCTCTTTGGGCTTGATAACTAGAGCTCTCTTGCTGCTGCTCTGCCTACGTTTTGTTCGCTTTCTGTCGCTATATTAAGTAGTTAGCTAGAGCTAGCCAAGTAGTTAGCTACACGTCAAAATGGCCGATCTGACATCTGGACTCACTTCTGCTGTGTTTTCCCCTTACAGTAAAATGTTTATCGGTGGTCTCAGCTGGCAAACTTCACCAGGTAAGGAAATAATTTGCGGACTACAGTGTGGCATTGTCGGGTTGTGTTTTGTAGTAGCCGAGGCTGCCGGAGCTAGTTGCAACGTCTGATTTTGTGTGTGTATGTGTGTGTGTACCTACCTACTTCAGTGCGCGCAAGGTTATTTTTATTTTATATAATTTGAAGTCCTCTATTCGACCCCTATGTGCATACTAGTAACTAGAGGCATTTAAAGCTCATACATATAGTATTTTCTATATTTGACAGAAGAATGAAAACGACCAGTAACCTCCCGTTTGTGTTTCTTTTGCAGACAGCCTTAGAGACTATTTTACTAAATTCGGGGAAATCAGAGAATGTATGGTGATGAGAGATCCAACGACAAAACGCTCCAGGTAATTAGCTAATATATCCCACCTGTGTTTTCAATTGTATTAATTGTGGTTTTGCAGTGTCTTTATGATTACGCAAAATCAGTTCGCAAGCAAGCAGCCATTTATTTTTGTCGCACGTCGAGCTTTTACAAGCGATTGAATCAGATCTTTGCAAAGGTAACGCAATTTGACATTGACCACCACTAAAGATAGAATACTGGTGGTTCTTTGAATATGCCTGAAAATATGGGAAATAATTAATGACACTTCATTCACATGATTCTTTGTGCAGCATTAAAAGGAAATTGCATTTATATTTAATAAATAATTGAATATGATATTATGAAAGTTCAACTATTTTGATATCAAGTAGCTATGGATACACCAACATAGCCAACTTTGGTAAATATGTTACAATGTAACATTTGGCTGCATTATATATGTTAGGCTACAATGTAGCCTGCCATTTGGCTTTATTGTTTGTATCAATGTAACAGCTGTAGTTATACATACAACTGACTGATAGGCTGTTTGACCACTCTCCTGCGCCACTGACTGACTCACTGATTACAATGTTCCTTGTTTATTTCCACAGGGGCTTTGGATTCGTTACTTACGTAGATGCTGCCAGTGTAGATAACGTCTTAGCTCAGCCACATCACGAATTAGACTCAAAAACGGTATGTCTCCTCTCTTCTGTCACTTTTTAAGTGTTTTTGCTTTTGTGACCCACCTGCCTGGCATGATTGACTATGTCGTATTGAGTTTTCTTTTACAGAGTTGTGATATGTTATTTGAATTAGTCACACTCACAGCCACATGCAATAAGTAGCCTAGCTAATTATGTGTTCTGAGCATTGCCCACCACCTCCCCCCAGAAATGAGAAGACCTGCTAAACCTTTCTTTACCATTGAGGGCCATAGTACATAAAGTAAGTTGAGCACTGATGGCAACTGCAAAGCTTTCTGTCTGCAACATCTGAGTGTTTTGAGATGGGGAACAATTTTATTGTTAAATCTGCATATTATATAAAATGATTGTCATTCTGTATTTGTTTTCTGTGAAAATTCATTCCCAGCTGTCTTTATAGATTTTAGTATGCTATATATGCATTGTTGTACGTTTTTGTTTTTCATGTACCGTATTCAATCATCAGGCATTTTCTGTTTACAAAATCTAGTTCTAAATAAATGTGATTTTTAAAAAGCACCCCACCCTGAGTTACCTTTAATTTTTCATCCTCCCAAGTCTGTTGTCTGCATATTATCCTCCACCTCTGTCTGCATAATATCCACCTCCTCTGTCTGCATAATATCAGCCTCCTCTGTCTGCATAATATCAGCCTCCTCTGTCTGCATATTATCAGCCTCCTCTGTCTGCATATTATCAGCCTCCTCTGTCTGCATATTATCAGCCTCCTCTGTCTGCATAGTATCAGCCTCCTCTGTCTGCATAGTATCAGCCTCCTCTGTCTGCATAGTATCAGCCTCCTCTGTCTGCATAGTATCAGCCTCCTCTGTCTGCATAGTATCAGCCTCCTCTGTCTGCATAGTATCAGCCTCCTCTGTCTGCATAGTATCCGCTTCCTCTGTGTCTGCATAGTATCCGCTTCCTCTGTGTCTGCATAGTATCCGCTTCCTCTGTGTCTGCATAGTATCCGCTTCCTCTGTGTCTGCATAGTATCCGCTTCCTCTGTGTCTGCATAGTATCCGCTTCCTCTGTGTCTGCATAGTATCCGCTTCCTCTGTGTCTGCATAGTATCCGCTTCCTCTGTGTCTGCATAGTATCCGCTTCCTCTGTGTCTGCATAGTATCCGCTTCCTCTGTGTCTGCATAGTATCCGCTTCCTCTGTGTCTGCATAGTATCCGCTTCCTCTGTGTCTGCATAGTATCCGCTTCCTCTGTGTCTGCATAGTATCCGCTTCCTCTGTGTCTGCATAGTATCCGCTTCCTCTGTGTCTGCATAGTATCCGCTTCCTCTGTGTCTGCATAGTATCCGCTTCCTCTGTGTCTGCATAGTATCCGCTTCCTCTGTGTCTGCATAGTATCCGCTGTGTCTGCATAGTATCCGCTTCCTCTGTGTCTGCATAGTATCCGCTTCCTCTGTGTCTGCATAGTATCCGCTTCCTCTGTGTCTGCATAGTATCCGCTTCCTCTGTGTCTGCATAGTATCCGCTTCCTCTGTGTCTGCATAGTATCCGCTTCCCTCTGTGTCTGCATAGTATCCGCTTCCCTCTGTGTCTGCATAGTATCCGCTTCCCTCTGTGTCTGCATAGTATCCGCTTCCCTCTGTGTCTGCATAGTATCCGCTTCCCTCTGTGTCTGCATAGTATCCGCTTCCCTCTGTGTCTGCATAGTATCCGCTTCCCTCTGTGTCTGCATAGTATCCGCTTCCTCTGTGTCTGCATAGTATCCGCTTCCTCTGTGTCTGCATAGTATCCGCTTCCCTCTGTGTCTGCATAGTATCCGCTTCCCTCTGTGTCTGCATAGTATCCGCTTCCCTCTGTGTCTGCATAGTATCCGCTTCCCTCTGTGTCTGCTAAAGTGCACACATTCCCACAACCTGACCCATTTTAAATAACAAACCCAAGACTAACTGTTATCCCCAGAGAAAGGCATAAAATATTGGTACATTTATTGTTGCATTATGTTGTTTTTCTGAATGTATGGCTGGATCAAAGGATGCTGGTGGAGGTGCTATAGGAGGACTGCCTCATTATCATGGCTGGAATGGAATACATTTAACGGTATCAAACATATGGCAACTACATGTCCATTAAACCATTACAATGAGCCCATGCTATAGGTCCTCCCACCAGCCTTCTCTGATATTGGATAGCTTAAAACTGACACTCGAATTAAGTTTCATGAAGGTGAGTTAGTCAGAGTAATGCATTGACTGCAAAAAAATGGTATTGTGATGATTCACCCTGCATTTAGTGTTTCATTTTCCATATGGGTCAGTTTTCTTGTTCTTGCTGATTATTGTGCTACTCTGTTGGTTAATATACATTGCATTGTAATGCCATTGGATTGAAATGAGAATACACAGACTTTTTTTTACATGCATTAACGGTACATTTGCAAACAAACTTAAATGTGTTTGCAAAATAACTTCTCCACTTTTCATATCACTTAACTCAATTTGTGAGTTAATAAAATCTATGAAATTGTGCATGACACTAACATTACAGTAGTTTTAAGTTAAGTAATACTGTGTAGCTACACTAACTGCCTATGTAACTACCATGTAAAGATGTATGGTAATGTGAGACCAAAAATCCTGCTTCATTGTAAAGTCACATCGTACTCATGTTCTGTATGTGGTTGTTGTAGTGTATGCCCTAACTTAGCTGTGTGAGTGAGTGCTCAAAGGGCTTGTTCTTCAGGAGCGGTGGAGTGAATACAAGCAGCCTGTATTGTCCTCAAGGACTCACACGAACTGCTCTGACATTGGGTTTAGGTTTTAGGTTTATGAAACAGATCGCTGAAGATGGAAAAGTAAATGCCTGTAACTTTCCACATGTCACTTCTGGAAAACTACACTGATATTATTTTAAATGCGCACTTCTATGTATTTTGTAGCTTAATGAATTGTTTATAATACAGGGATTTTTATGATTGCAGATTTGAATGTAATGTTGAGATGAATTAGTACACCTCTAGTTTCAGCCCAGCAAAGGAAGTAGACACACACACACACTCCCTAACTCTCTCACACACACTCCCTAACTCTCAATGTGTACCTTAAAGTGTGCTTTGATGCAATCTCTCCCCTCTCCTTTCTGGACCTGCGTCTACATAGGCTTATTTGAAAACAGCTAATGACATTATCCATGCATTAAGGGACCAAGAGTAGAGTCTTTAGAGGATATACTGCTTGTTTGGTATAATGTAATAGAGGCAACATTGAGCTGCCAACTCGCCTCTGTGCCTTGGGAGGTGTTCTACATTAAAGTGCTGAAGTGCAGTGTGAAATGGAGAGTCACATCTCACCTTAAAGGTCCAATGCAGCTGTTTTTATCTCGATATCAATTCTGAGTAAAAATGAAGTACCTTACTGTGATTATTTCAAATAAAAATGTGTCAAAAATAAACAAATAGCTTCTTAGCAAATAGCCATTTTTAAAGCAATAATTTTGCTAGGGCTGTTTAGGAGTGGTCTGATTGGGAGGGGGAAACTGAAAATGTGCTGTTGTTGACAGAGGCTTGGAACGCTTATTGGTCTATTAAGTCATTTACTGCCTGGTGATGCCAAAACTCCTGACCAAAACAGGTGGAAATTTGAGGCGGTCTTTTCAAACAGCTCTTACACTAAAAGGGCATCATCATCATTTTCCCAGTATTATTCCTACCTCAGTGTGGAAGTAAAAATAAAACACACTGCCAGGTGAGGCTGGGCTGGAAAATTCAAGTCTGTGCAACAAAGACATGGTTTGGTTTGTCTGCATGGGGAATTCAATGCTACTGTGTTTTGTCCTTTCATCAGGATACAATCAGTATATATTCCTCTAACATTCGGTCTACAAGAATCCCTATTAGAATAGCATATCCTTGCAAAATGCCCTTAAACCCTAATTAATTGTACAACGTTAACTTGTTACTAGTTTTAGTACAGAGTTACTTCACAGGTACACGAGCAGTTAGCATTATTTCAATTTTGAGATGCCTTTTTTACATTGTGGCACATGTATTTCCCTCGATTGGATACGCCAAGGCTGCGGCACGTACTGCATGTACATACTGCATGTACTTGACATGCATCATGCTTTATGTAATCCTTTACAACATGGAAATAAAGACTTGGGGTTGAATAATGCTCAGTGTCTGTCGACGATAGGATTTCTGCTGATGTCATTTGTGAAAACAATCTCTTGTAGACTAAACACTTTTCTGGCTAAAACATTCCACACTCCGCTAATGCATTCAGACGGCTGAATTCAGACAGTCACTTTCTAACAGCGTCTATTTTTGTCCGTCACACACTGACAGCTCTCTCTGTTACATTTCCTTCTGTTCTTTTTTTAAAAGCAATTGACAAGCTCTCAACCTACTTTATGCACAATATTCCACTAATGGTCTTTTCCCCCTTTAGCTATGTGGCCTTAAAGATGAAAATGTGAAAGGAGAAATCCTTTGTTCACAGGAAGAGTGAATGTTGGTGTTGTATTCAACCTTACTGTGACAAATGGAAAATGTGTCCTGGATGTTTTAATGCACTGACTGTCCCATTTACCAGGATGTGTTCTTGTGCAGGATTTCACCTTTTAGAAATGTGTCAGAGGGGAACATTAATAGGCAAATTCATGTTTCTCAGTTGATTTGCACAAGTTGTTCTTGAGGAAGTCCTGTGGTTAGTTCTAACACCTGACTTGATATCACACACATTTTAGTTTAAATTTAGTTTAATAAATAGTGAAAACATAAATGACTTGTGCAGTAAACTGATGCAACAATTAATAATACAATACCTTTTGTTTTCAGGTCTCATTGTATTCAATCCCAAATGCGCCCATTCACATTGGCTGCCATAATAACCCCTTGGATGGAATCAGGAAATAATTATATCTAGCTGTTCTCCATAAAAGCATGCAGCCAAGCAGCCTTGTATGACCCATGTATTTGAAATCCATAATATAAGCTAAAAGACTAGATGACTCAGGACAGCGTTATGTGTTTTGAAATTAAAATGCTGTTTTCCAGGAGGGAAACATTTAGTGGCTTTGAATAGCATTAATTAAAACCCTCTCATTCAATACATATTGAATGGACTTTTGATTTAGACTTAATTACTGCACAATTATGGCATTAAGTGGTCTATGTGCCATCAATAAAAATGTATAATTCTATGGTGCTTTTTTGCTGCTACATTTTTCACATCGTGCTTAAATAGCAACCTGGGCATTAATGCTAGTTATTCATTTTACTTGGTCAATATATGTTGACTAAACCATGTGTGAAGGGCTATTGAGTTATTAATCAGCTATGCTTCTATGGAGTAATGCAAGATTGTGTGAATTGACGGACCTGGACTTTTTGATGAGGCAAAGGGAAATTAAAATGGTGCTTTTGATTTAAATCAGCCAGCTTTAATATGACTTGATTAATCTGTGTGAAATCTCACACTGATAATAGTTTACTCGTGTAGGGTGCTTGAGCCCTATGGTTCCCCAGTACAGCTGGTTCTCTTTTCTCCCTGGTAGTTCATTGGTTGATTCATGTCATTGATTAACTAAAGAAGTCCCAGGTCTGAATCAGTCCTTGATCAGAGGGAATGGATGGAAACCAGCAGTCCTGAAGGGGACTTGCGGACCTCGAGGCCTGATTTGAATAGCCCTTGTGTAGTGTCTCTGTACTGTCAGTTTTGAGGGTAATCCTAATATTGTTTGTGTGATGCATGCCGTTATGTGTGAACCATGAGGAATGCTTTAAATCCACACATCCAAGTCCCTGTCATTAGTTGTTTAAGTGATTGACAAGTTTGATTATTGATATCTAATCCTCTCTCTTCTTTATATTTACCAGATCGATCCTAAAGTTGCCTTCCCTAGACGTGCTCAACCCAAGGTAAGACAACATGCACATTTTGTTTTTAACTTCTTGTGGAGAGGTCTTTTTGTTTATGGTTTGTTGGTTGGTTTCTATAACACTGGGTGAATTGCTGACCTGCAGTGAAGAGAGTACTCTGTGGAGCTTTTGTGAGGGTCTGGTCATGAAACAGCAGCTAGAGCTGCTGATTTTAGTTTTGGTATATAAGTGTCACTGTGAGGCAGGCTGGTCTGGAGCTTGCTACAGGTAGATGACTGGCTGTCTGATTTATCCCATAGCTGCACCACCACCGTACTTGTTTACATCAGCATGTTGTCTAGAAACCGTAGTGAGGTAGAATTTCCCTGGGTGACTGCTCTAAAGGCTTCGCTGCATTTGATCGAATGAGAGAGTATCACATTGTAGTTGTTCACACAATGTTTTTTTTCCCTGAAGACGCTGAGATTGATTGGGGAATTTTATTTTTTTGGAGACATAAAAAGAGCCATTGTTACTCTGTTACCAAGATCAGGTTTCAAAATGAGAATTGACGAAGGTAAAGCTTTCCAAGCCGAGGCACATGTTCTCTTAAGGCTGGGTATGACTACAGTATGAAATTGAGAAACATCTAGAGAATGTGCTTGTTTCTTGATACAGTCTCTCTTCTCCCCTTGTTTCCAGCGGCAGGTAGCCTAGCAGTTAAAGCGTTGGGCCAGGTTACTTGTTTGAAAATCTGAGCCGAAGGTGAAAAATCTGTCTGTGCCCTTGAGCAAGGCACTTAACCTTAATTTGCTCCAGGGGTGGCATACTACTATGACTGACCCTAGAAAACCACACATTTCACTGCACCTATCCTGTGTATGTGACAATACAACATGTTAATTTTTTTAATGCACCTCTTCATGTCAAGTCTAATGGTGTCCAGTAATAGTGATGATACTGACAGGAGTCCAGTCTGACTGTACAGTACTTAGTTCAAGTGCAGACTGTTTTGATATTCCAACGAATGCTACTCTCTTCCACAGATTTGTATGGTGCTTTGATATTTTCTGCTCTGTGTGCAAAAAAGAACCCTTGATAAAAATTATGCAATCATTTTTTAATAAACATGAATTTGATTCAAGGACATTTTTAACAATAAAGAAAGATGCATGCACTGTGCAGGCCTATGTAGGTGTTTGTTTCTAAAGACCAATAACACTGTAAATGAACTTGAAGGTGAAATCACACCTTGAGTTGTCTTTTGACCCTTGAGAGCAGGCTCATTAGCAGAGAAAAAGGCTGTATTTGTTTTAAACCTGAGTGGAGAGAGAATGTGACTGTCAAAGAACATAGAGCTATAGGATTGAAGGGCAGTTAAATCAGCATTGCAGGGGGTTTTGGTGCATGTAAAATGTTGTACAATAATGTTCATGCCCTCAGGTTATCGTCGTCGTTTAGAGCCAAATTAGTTTTGTTTTCTGTTGGTCAGTAACACTGGCTCAGGGTTTTCAATGCCCGTGTTGGATTTCTCAGTCAGCGCTTACCTCAGATCATGCTGTCGGCTGCATGCTCATTCTGTCCCAGATTCGAGTGTGTACAGTGTGTGTGGGACAGCGCAAGAAACATCCACCTCAGGCCTTTAAGGCTGGGTAGGGATGGACTGCCTCTGGCTGGCCGGCAGGCTAACTCTGCAATACGGGAATAGCTTCAAGGGTGGCAGGTGTCCACAGCACACTTGTCCAGCTAATTGAAATGAAAAACTTTCCCTGAGTGGACAATCACTGGAGGAGAAATTACGCACTCACTCCCTTGACCGCACACATGCCAGTCCAGTCACTCTGGTCCAAGGCAGCACAGGCAGGCTGGCTCAGGGCCTGGGGCTCCGAGATGAACAGGCATTAAATTAGACTGCAGTTCTCAGCAGAAGTCAGAACACAACACAGCCGCTAGGTGTTTTCTGTTAAGCGAACCACCCAATAATAAGCTTTATGCAAATAAATGTATGCCATCGCATACAATCATGTGAAATTATGGCATTGTATTTGTGACTTACTTTCCCCATATTTTGGAGTGTGTTGAATATAACTGAAAGTAGCAGGCGTATGTTGTGTACTGTGGCTAGCTAGGGTGTCAGGTTTAACTACATGGAAAAGTAAAGCTGAGTTTGGGGGATTATTACCTAACAGACATATAGTGCCTTTGGAAAGTATTCAGACCCCTTGACTTTTTCCACATTTTGTTAGGTTACAGCCTTTTTATAAAATGTATTTAAAAAAAAATTCACCTCATCAATCTACACACAATACCCCATAATGACAAAGCAAAAATCAGGTTTTTAGTTTTTTTTTCTCCAAATGTATAAAAAAAATCGAATGAAATTCAGACCCTTAACTCAGTACTTTGTTGAAGCACCTTTGGCAGTGATTACTGCCTTGAGTCTTCTTGGGTATGATGCTACAAGCTTGTCACACCTGTATTTGGGGAGTTTCTCCCATTCTTCTCTGCAGATCCTCTCAAGCTCTGTCTGGTTGGATGGGGAGCGCTGCTGCACAGCTATTTTCAGGTCTCTCCAGAGATGTTTGATCTGGTTCACGTACAGGCTCTGACTGGGCCGCTAAGGGTACAACTCCGGACCTTATACAGTATGACGTGATTCATCTGTTGTAAGATGGCTGAATATGTGCTATGATGGGATCAGAATTTTTATAATAAGGTCACATGGTTTAAAAAAAATATAAAGGAAAAACTCCAGTCTTTGGGGAGGATGAAAACCCTGTTGTACTGCAGCAACCTTATGCATATGAATTATATTTTATAGGACTTGAGGAGTTTCCTATACACAGACACAGAGAAAGCATAATTTGACAATAAAACTCACAGGGCTGAGCTTGCTTTATGCAGGTTTACATCTTGTAGTCCTGCCCTATGCAACTGAACAACTAAGAAACAGTGTACTTAGTCTCAGTTATTGTGTTTACTGGTTAATTCCAGTGGATTTTAAAAGTATAGGTAGCCTTGTCAGCCTAAATTTGAATATAAACCAAATTTGATCCCATTCATATTTTCTCCCAAACAAATGGGCTATAAATACACAATGTCCCCGCATCGTTTACCCTGGCCAGAGGGACAAGGCGCATAGTAGGTCAGACTGAAAAATGGTCTCGTTTACATGTAATCCAGCATGTCAGATCCTTAGTGTTTAGCTGTATAGGCTGCTATATTTATGGAAGAGTTTTGCTTGTCTATCGGCAGTGATGTGTTATCACGCTTGCTAAATGAATATCGGAGGAAAGTGTAGAGCGCGCCTTGAGCCCTGCGATTTCCGTGAATGTGATTAGTCTAGACACGCAAACAGCCTGCCAGCAGCACTCTGATGTGAAGGACGGATAAATTGTGCGCGAGTTGACAAATCGGTCTAACAGCATCTTTCTCCCTCGTTTTAACGCTTTGCGTCAATATATTTTATTAAACGAAATCAAAAGTGCTGTGGCGCTGCCCCACACCTGATTGAAAAGTGTTGTGGCAAATTATAGTCAAGTCAAACCTTGAGTAGTTAGATAGTTAATATACTGCCTGGCAAGTACGATGTAGTTGTAGCCAACTAACGTTAGGTAACTAGCTAACTTACCGGTACGTACTGCTGTAATGCTTTGCGGTTCGTAAGGATAGCTTAGCCAACAAATTGTCAGCAAACATGACGTGTAACTAAACTTATTTGAGAAGTATTTTATTACATTGCGTAACATTTTGTTAGTATTTGTCATTATGTAAAGCAATGAATTTGCATCTGCTCTCGGCGGACTTATGCTGCATATTTTCCAACACCTTAAAATCAGAAAACGTTGAAGAATTGCATTGCGGGTCCTAAAAGTTCGGAAAAGGTATCCGCTGCATGTATACTTAGTATTTTGTGGAATTTATACGATATCTGGGAACTTTTGGCATACTAACTATATCCATATTGTAATGAAACAGCCGGGAGCAGGTTTCGAACCCTCGACCTTCTAGCCCGAAGTCCAGCGCGATATCCGCGCGTATAAACCCACTACTCCCTCTTTTCAAAGAGCGCTTCCTCGCGCTGGCTTGCAACTCTAAATCTCACAGGGACGCGCTCATCGACCAAGCACACGCACTGTCGTGGATGCAATGTCCGATTCACTTCTGACTAGTGATGCCAATTTTTCAGACTACCCTGGCAACTTTTTTTTCAAATAGAACCTAGCAACACGTTTAGCTACTTTTTAAAAATGTATTTGAAACTTTTGAAAAGTGACTCGAACGCTAAAATGCACGCATTTTCCCTCTAAAGGACACAAAAACGATCTCTGTCGCACACTCTCAGTCACAACACACATGCCTGGCTGCAAAAGTTCAGTTCCTGCACAGGCAGCAGCAGGCCAGCAGCAATTTCAGCAAATTGGTAATCGTTGTTGGCTGACTACAGCAGCAGTAGTACGGCTTCGAAAAGCCAAACCCAATTAATATAGTTGGTCATGAAAGTTTGATCTTGAACAAACTTACAACGTCAATCAACATGTCTCAATCAAAATTGTACAGCCAGAAGAACAGAACAGAGTGGGAGTCTGTACCTGAACAAATGTTAAATCATATTTTTTGCCAAGCTGGCCAGTCAATTGGTTACTGTGTATGTAATAACGCAGTTTTACGGTATCACGCAATGACATCACAACAAATCAACCTGCCTCTAGCAACTTACCTTGAAAATTAGTTGGCAACACTGCTTCTGACACCTAATGAAACAGCAGGGAGCAGGTCTTGAACCGTCAACCTTCTAACCCGAAGTCCAGCGCGCTATCGACTGTGCCGTGCTTATAAACCCTGGGTTGTTACAATACTATGACCAATAAGCATACTCAATTCATGTCACAAATAGTATGATGAGTGCGGTTAGTATGAGTATTCAAACACAGCTAAACACTCGCAAATTTCATAGTGAGCTATTGAGGGACAGAGAGAGAGGGGCACAGTATAAGCAGGTCGGTCACCAGGCGGACAGAACTAGGCCCATCTATCGGCAATCAAAAGCAGTATCTCTCAATGGAATGCTGTATCTTGCCATTTCTTGGCTTGCAAATGTCTCGCAACTTCAGTAAAACATGGCCTATCGTCAGTGAAAAGGCTAGGATATTCCACACGCAACAGACTGAACAAACACTCGCACCATTAGCAAAGAGAAGGAGCAGGGGTGTAATCATTAGTCCAAACAGTTGCAAAACATTTTGCAACTAAAACTAGTTTCCATTGGAGAAATATAGGTAGTTCCCGCCCCCTTTCATTTCGCTTGCTTCCATTTAAGAAACGTTTTACAACTGAATCGGCTTAATAAATACGCCCCCATGTGAGCCAGCATGAGTGGGAGAGAGTATGAGGCAGGCGGAAAGAATCGTGGTGCGCATGGCTAACGTTATATGTATGACCTTATTCTTCGTATCTTTGAGCTATTTGCTTAGGTAGCTATACCCTAATGTTAGCTAGCTAACATAAACCTGTTTGGTTAGCTACCTGCAGATTCATGCAGGGTTGTAAACATCATGAGTTGTGATTATGGTTCATTGTTTATCTGGCAAGCTGGCTAACGTTAAGTGTATGACCTAGCTAACATCGAACCTGGTTGGTTAGCTACCTGCAGATTCACCAAGACAAAGGGTGGCTACTTTGAAGAACCTCAAATATGTTGTAATGAAACAGCAGGGAGCAGGTCTCGAACCCTCAACCTTCTAGCCCGAAGTCCAGCGCGCTATCGAATGTGCCACAAAAGCATGCTCCAGCGATGTCTTCTATTATATTTCAATGTAGAAAATAATACAAATAAAGAAAAACCCTTGAATGAGAAGGTAAGTCCAAACTTTTGACAGGTAGTGCATATATTAGTGTTGTATTTTACATTAGTATTTTGAGTAGATTGTTGACAAAAAAAGTACAACTAAATACATTTTAATCCCACTTTGTAACAAAATGTCAATGAATGTGAGTACTTTCTGCAGACACTGTATGCCATTGTTTGAACACTTGAAGTGTGTCATGATTCATGATTGTAAATGCCTGTTCTTGTTCTCTCCCCGGTCATCGAATAAAATGTTCTCTCTACCACTTTCAGAGCCTGACATCCATTGGTTTTGAGAACCTGTAGATGTCTCTATAATCTCTGTTCATATTTTGTAGGTTGAAAATAATAATAATCATATGCTGGGCCTGTGACCAAACCACCAGAGAGAAGATCCTCCACAAAATGTTCAACACTCCGATTTGGCCAATAAATGGCTGTTATTTTTTTTTTAAAGAAAGTAAACTATGAATGGTTTTCCAACTCCAACGCTCGGTGGGCTCGTGAGAGACCATTCTCTGGGAGAGGGAGAGAGGGGAAGAAATAAAAATGTTGAGCACACACTGCACAGCATAATGGGCTCCTTGAGTTCCCCCCACTAACACGCACCCTCCCTGAGTGCAGAGGCTTTGGCATTTACTGCCATGAGAACTGTCAAAACAATACCTCAGTGGGTGCTGTTCTCTCTGCACAGCATCCCACATCCAACCCAGGCCTCTACAACAACCCCCTGTGTGACTACTGGAAGTGTGTGTGTGTGTGGGGTGGAGGGTGAAGTAAGGGTAGGGGGTTGGTGGTAGGTAGGAATTGAGTCCACAGTTGTACTTTTACATGTAATTTTCCCTTTTCTTCTGGTGCCCTGGTGTGAGAGCGGTGTGTACTGAGAAGTAGCTGAGCCGTTAACTCTGGCCGTGGGGGGGTTGGTGGAGGGTGAGTGTGATGCAGAGTGTGAGAACTCCTGGCCAAGTTTTTAATGAAGTCCAAAGGTGAGGATGTGTGAAGTGCTGAACTCTCCGTCTCTCCCTCCTCACAGTGGACGCTTGGCCCTCACCAGGAGAGGGGCACCGGTCCAAGAGCCTAGTTCTCAATCTCCTGTGTGGCCCAGCACTCCGACACCAATTAAGAACCCAGCAAACCACTGCTTAGTCCCATTCAATCTGCTCTCCCTTCCTTTCTCTGTGTGTGCCTCTCTCCCCCTCCTGCTGCAGTTCTAGCAGTCCATGTTTTTTCTGTTGACGACCTGGCAAAGTAGTTCCTCTCCTTTTTTCCCCCTCAGTTCTCTGATATTTGCAGCAGGTGCTCTACTTTTCTGCTGTTGGAGTAATTGAATTGGACAAGAAGGCTTTGGTTAAACCTGACACCACTCTGATTCTTTGAGGGTCTTGGCGTATACGTTGCATAGACCTATATTATTATATTACCTATAGATGTTTGATGCTCTGAAATGAAAGGTAGGATAATACAAAGAAATGAGCCTGCATTCTACCTTTGATGACATCACAACAAGGAGTTGTTTTGGACTAAGAAAACTGCTATCTACAATGTACAAGCAACACCAACTGTAGTAGGGACTTATTTCTTATTTTTGATGTGGTGTCATCATCAGTGGTCAGTAATTCTGACTAGGCCCTGTACTATATAGGAAATTCCAGACAAAGTGAAGCTGAGACTCTATTTTTCACCCTAAAATATATTTCAAACAAAAACCTTTTGATTTAAAAGTTAAACAAACCATACAACTCTATGCACAAGGACTACTTTTAATAATTTACACAGAACATTTTATGAAAACACATTTACTTAAAGAACAGTGCAGATGAAAAGTTTGGTAACCGAATGACGGCACAAAACAGAAACACAAAAAGCACACACTTTGTCTCCACTGTTCTTCAAGTAGATGTGTTTTTTGAAAAAGTTCTGTGGAAATTGTTGAAAATAGTCCTTTTAAAGGAAGAAGTGAAAAAATATAATATAAAAGCAACATGCAAACATGCAACAATTTAAAAGAAAAATATAAATGCAACATACAACAATTTCAAAGATTTTACCGAATTACAGTTCATATAAGGAAATCAGTCAAATTAAATAAATTCATTAGGTCTTCATATAAGGATTTCACATCTGGGAATACAGATATGCATCTGTGGGTCACAACTTGAGACATCTGTGACCACCATATGCCTCATGCAGCGCAACACATCTCCTTCAGATAGAGTTGATCGGGCTGTTGATTGTGGCCTGTGAAATGTTGTCCCACTCCTCTTCAATGGCTGTGCAAAGTTGCAGGATATTGGCTGGAACTGGAAAACGCTGTCGTACATGTCGATCCAGAGCATCCCAAACATGCTCAATGGGTGACATGTCTGAATATGCAGGCCAAGGAAGAACTGGGACATTTTCAGCTTCCAGGAATTGTGTACAGATCCTTGCGACATGGGGCCATGTATTATCATGCTGAAACATGAGGTGATGGATGAATGCCTCAATCTCAAGGTATCTCTGTGCATTCAAATGGCCATCGATAAAATACAATTGTTTGTCTGTAGCTTATGCTTGCCCACACCATAACCCCACCGCCACCATATACGCTATCGGCCCAGTACAGTTGAAACCTGGACTCATCTGTGAAGAGCACACGTCTCCAGCATGCCAGTGGCCATTGAAGGTGAGTATTTGCCCACTGAAGTCAGTTACAATGCCGAACTGCAGCTAGCTCAAGACTTGAGTATGATGAGCACAAAAATGAGCTTCCCTGAGATGGTAATTGACAGTTTGTGCAGAAATCCTTTTTTGTTCGAACTCAGTTTCATCAGCTGTCCGGTTGGCTGGTGTCAGACGATCCTGCAGGTGAAGAAGCCGGATGTGGAGGTCCTGTGCTGGCGTGGTTACACACGGTCTGCGGTTGTGAGGCCGGTTGGACAAACTGCCAAATTCTCTAAAACAACATTGGAGGCGGCTTATGGTAGATAAATTCAAATGTAATTATCTGGCAACATCTCTGGTGGACATTCCTGCAGTCAGTATGCCAATTGCACGCTCCCTCAAAACTGGAGGCATTGTGTTGTGTGACAGAACTTCACATTTTAGAGTGGCCTTTTATTGTCCCCAGCACAAGGTGCACCTGTGTAATGATCATGCTGTTTAATCATAATCTTGATATGCCACACCTGTCAGGTATATGGATTATCTTGGCAAAGGATAAATGCTCACTAACAGGGATGTAAACACATTTGTTTACAAAACTTGAGAAAAATAAGTTTTTTGTCCCTGTGGAATATTTCTGGGATCTTTTATTTCAGCTCCTGAAACATGGGACCAACACGTTACGTGGGGCATTTATATTTCTGTTCAGCATAGTTTCACTTTGCAATCATTGGTTTTTGTTTGACGTACATTTTAAAGTGAAAACCTGAGTCTTAGCATCACTCCTTTACTGTGTAATTGCCAATATGTTTTTCTGAAACTAAATAGTCTTGGACTGAAAGCTCTAGGCTGAACCACTGTGTCTCTCACTCCGGGTCTGAAATGACATGACTGGCCACAGTTGGTCAAGCCCTGCCTCCCTCTGCTCTCAGCTCACTGCCTAGGCATGCGTCACAGAGGCCTGCTGAATGTATCCCTACCCTGCTGGCGGCTGGAGGGGGTTTGTTGGGGAGTCAGTCAGTGTGTTCGTGTGGAACAGAACAGGCAGGCAGCAGGACAGGAGAGGGTCAGGACCCGGGAGTGGAGGCTGCTGGGGTTGGCCTTCCCCAAACTGATCCTGAGTGACGTTAATGAGGAGCACGCCAGAAGAGAGAGAACCATGCCGGGTCAAACAAAAGTCCCTGGTTCTCAACAGTCAACATGGCTGCTTCCATAGCCCTGCACTCTACCTCTACTAGACATTCTCTAGTCTCTGGATGAAGGAGGCAGGAAGGACTCCTTCCCTTTCACTCTACCCCTGTCCTTCCTCCTTCACCTCTTCATCTTCAAACAGAGCAATGTAAACATGTATCTCATGACAAGCCTTTCTCTGATTGTCCTCTTGTTGAGCTGCACATGAGGCTGTAAAAGCATGGAGTTGATTGAAAAGGACAGAAGACATTGTTTTGACAGATATTTTTTTCCCTCTGTCTATTTAGTATGCACTGATAGTATTGTACCAGTCACCATTGATTTGCTTCCTTTAATCCATTGTTCTAACTGCACTCCTCCCACCCCTCCTTTTACACACTCCTCCCACCCAGGCACAACCCCATCTATATAGCATCACTTTCTGTGTTTCCGCACAATACACTATATATACAAAAGTATGTGGACACTCCTTCAAATTAGTGGATTTGGCTATTTCATCCACACCTGTTGCTGACAGGTGTATAAAAATTACAAACTGCCCCTGGAAGCAACGTGGAGAGAGCTGTTTGTCGGGAGCTTCACGAGATGGGTTTCCATGGCAGAGCAGCTGCACACTAGCCTATGATCACCATCCTCAATGGCAATCATCGTCTGGAGCAGTGTAAAGCTCACCGCCATTTGACTCTGGAGCAGTGGAAATGCGCTCTCTGGAGTGATGAATCTCGCTTCACCTTCTGGCAGTCTGAAGAAAGCTACCTGCCCAAATGCAGAGTGCCAAACCTTTAAAGTTTGATGGAGGAGAAAAATGATCTGGGGCTGTTTTTCATGGTTCGGCCCCTTAGTTCCAGTTAAGGGACATCTTTGTTACAGCATACAATGACATTTTAGACAATTCTGTGGTTCCAACTTTGTAGCAACAGTTTAGGGAAGGCCCTTTCTTGTTTCAGCATGGCAATGCCCCTGTGCACAAAGTGAGGTCCATGCAGAAATGGTTTGTCAAGATTCGAATGGAAGATCTTGACTGGCCTGCACAGAGCCCTGACCTCAACTCCATGGATGAATTGAAACGCCGACTGCGAGCCAGGCCTAATCGCCCAACATCAGTGCCCGACCTCACTAATGCTCTTGTAGCTAAATGGAAGTAAGTCCCTGCAGCAATGTTCCAACATCTAGTGGAAAGCCTTCCCAGAAGAGTGGAGGATGTTATAGCAGTAATGATGGGACCAACTCCACATTAATGCCTGTGATTTTGGAGTGAGATGTTCGACGAGCAGGTGTCTACATACTTTTGGTCAAATAGTGTATATGGATGGAAAATTGGTGCAATTCTTTACTCTGAACTTGACTTCTCACGGTGCAGTGCTGTCAGACATATTTCAAACCCCCTGTGGACTGAGACAGGTTATTAAACAGTGACAAACTGGGTTTGGAGCAACCTCTCCTTTACCACGGTGATGTCTGCCAGAGAGAGAGAGAGAGAGCGATGCTGTTGTCGGAGCGGGGAGAGAATGATACCGTGTAGGCGCTAGGAGACGGCATGCCAGTCCCTTCTCTTTGATACTGGTGCTATTTCGTCATAAGGCTATGCAGTATAGCGCTGTGTGTGTGTAAGACAGGTGAGCGGACTAGACTTTTAGTGGCATCTTCTACTAGGAATTTTAAGAGTCAATGAACAGCGATCCACTTTTTAAAGGGGTTTCGGGAATTAGAATGTGTATATATTTATTTATACAAGCTTATAAAAAAGTGTGTTGCCATTCAATTTTTGTATGACACTGGAGCAAGGCAACCTTGAACTGCTTCTGAATTTTAAATATCCATTATAAATTGGGACATGGAATTAAAGTCTGCCTGTAGCCAGCTATTATGACTGTGAGCTTAGACATTGCTTATGGCAGTTCATGCTAGCAATCGGACACTAGCCAGTCAGTTGTCAGTAACAAGGGAGTCAGACTCCTTTAACGCCACTGTGCCCGGTTCCTGTCCGTCTGTCTCTGTCTGAGGCACTGGATATTTTGTGGAAGGCATGACTAATCAATCCTGTTTGTGTATGCCACAGAGAGTGAGAGGGAGAGCAGCCCAAATAACAAGGGCTGGCTGACCTGCCGCGTCGGCGTCCTTGCCTGCCGATTGTCCTTCAGCCGGCTGCTGAGCTGTGCTGTGTTGGAGCCTCACCAACACCACAGCACTTATCTGACTGGGTGACTGTGGAGGCTGCTCTCCTCTGCTCCTCTTTTCTCTGCTGCTCATTCACTGCAGCACAGAATATATCCTTTTTGTCTGGCAACCTAATCTCTCTGTCTCTCGATCTCTCTGTCTCGGTCTCTCTGTCTCTCTCTGTGTCTTTCTCTCTCTCCCTGCCTCTCGTTTGCTCCAGCTTTTCCTACAGCATGATAAATCTGATGCTAAATTTAGAGGCCATTTTTATTGAGCAGTGAGGGATTACTGGCACAGAGAGAGCGGGCGAGAGAGAGAGCGTGTGTGAGAGATGGGGAGAGAGAGAGAGAGAGAGCATGTGTGAGAGATGGGGAGAGAGGGAGTGAGAGAGAGCGTGTGTGAGAGATGGGGAGAGAGGGAGGAGAAGGGAGAGCGAGAAGAGCGAGGGGGAAAGAGGGAGACAGTTGGAGGGAAAGAGTGGCAGGCTTTCTATCTCCAATAGGCCTAACAGGAGGAGCTTACGTTCTGTTTTAAAGCACCCTCTGTGTTTATATGTTGTACTGTCACATCAGTACACCTGTCTAATAGCTCCATGGTATGGTCTCCCATTATCAATCATTCCTGTTACAAAGAATGGGTTTGGTTAAAGAAGACACATTTCTGTTGGACATTCATGTATACATTACACAATATCGTAATCTTCTAAGGCCTGTTTTCTGATATCTATCTTATTTTCTAATGTGTAGGCTGTAGTTTCTCAGAAGATGATGGTAGCCCTTCCATGGTGCTGACTCAGCACCCCCCGTGTTAACGTGTTCCTGGTGCTCCGACACAGAGTGAGGGTGTTATAGATGCTGCTGGTCTTTAGGTCCTAGACATAATGCTTTGCTTCAGGAGGAAGGCAGAGCAGCAAAGCTCTGCTCTATAATCTCACCACACATAGAACAGGGTCCTGGCCTCTCCCAGATGTTGATGCGTAAGAATTTATAGCCCTCTTCCCAGTCTCTCCCCTCCACCCATCCTATACACGTCTTCACACTGTTACCCACTCATTCACCTTGGCTTTCCTCTGGAAAATACACTGTTACTCACTCATTCACCTTGGCCTTCCTCTGGAAAATACACTGTTACCCACTCATTCACCTTGGCCTTTCTCTGGAAAATACACTGTTACTCACTCATTCACCTTGGCCTTCCACTGGAAAATACACTGTTACCCACTCATTCACCTTGGCCTTCCTCTGGAAAATACACTGTTACCCACTCATTCACCTTGGCTTTCCTCTGGAAAATACACTGTTACCCACTCATTCGCCTTGGCCTTCCTCTGGAAAATACACTGTTACCCACTCATTCACCTTGGCTTTCCTCTGGAAAATACACTGTTACTCACTCATTCGCCTTGGCCTTCCTCTGGAAAATACACTGTTACCCACTCATTCACCTTGGCCTTCCTCTGGAAAATACACTGTTACCCACTCATTCACCTTGGCTTTCCTCTGGAAAATACACTGTTACCTACTCATTCACCTTGGCTTTCCTCTGGAAAATACACTGTTACCCACTCATTCACCTTGGCTTTCCTCTGGAAAATACACTGTTACCTACTCATTCACCTTGGCTTTCCTCTGGAAAATACACTGTTACCCACTCATTCACCTTGGCTTTCCTCTGGAAAATACACTGTTACCCACTCATTCACCTTGGCTTTCCTCTGGAAAATACACTGTTACCCACTCATTCACCTTGGCTTTCCTCTGGAAAATACACTGTTACCCACTCATTCACCTTGGCTTTCTTCTGGAAAATACACTGTTACCCACTCATTCACCTTGGCCTTCCTCTGGAAAATACACTGTTACCCACTCATTCACCTTGGCTTTCCTCTGGAAAATACACTGTTACCCACTCATTCACCTTGGCCTTCCTCTGGAAAATACACTGTTACCCACTCATTCACCTTGGCTTTCCTCTGGAAAATACACTGTTACCCACTCATTCACCTTGGCCTTCCTCTGGAAAATACACTGTTACCCACTCATTCACCTTGGCTTTCCTCTGGAAAATACACTGTTACCCACTCATTCACCTTGGCCTTCCTCTGGAAAATACACTGTTACCCACTCATTCACCTTGGCTTTCCTCTGGAAAATACACTGTTACCCACTCATTCACCTTGGCCTTCCTCTGGAAAATACACTGTTACTCACTCATTCACCTTGGCTTTCCTCTGGAAAATACACTGTTACCCACTCATTCACCTTGGCTTTCCTCTGGAAAATACACTGTTACCCACTCATTCACCTTGGCCTTCCTCTGGAAAATACACTGTTACCCACTCATTCACCTTGGCCTTCCTCTGGAAAATACACTGTTCAGTATAATTAGTTACCTGCTAAGAGGAATAGAGTAATAACTACCTACAAGATGCAACAGCGGTTAAGGTTGCATTTTAAGACAGGCAGTGAGGGTTTTAAGAAGGCAAAAAGCCATCGTCGGCCAAAGGACCCAATTGGCCTATTTTTTTGACAGCCTGAGATGGTGTTTTCTTCATCCTTGTCAACAGCAGACAGGCCCACCCTCTTCACAGAGGAGGCATTCTCACAGCTTGTTGATACCATCCCGCTCTACTTATAATCACCATTGTTTTAGTCAAATAGCTTTATTTGACTGTTGTGTGTTTCTTAGGCCTGTCACTGTCTTTTCCCTTCTTCCTTTAAAAGCTTGTGAGGCCGTGAGAGCCTGTTTGAGTTGATCTGACTAAACCACTATAATCAGCCTTACTGAGAGCAGGCAGAGAGTGGGAGGGAGGGACGGAGAGGGAGAAACAGAGAGGGAAAAAAGAGAGCACTTACACTGCAAACCACTCCTCTCCCCAATGCTTCTCTCCATCAAAGACAAAAAAAAGATATTAAAGTCATAAGCCACACGAGGGGAAAATGACGGCAGGCACAATAGGCTTTACCCAGAGAGAAGAGCGCCCGTAGGAGTAAATGTCAACTCCTGCGGTGAACCCAGGTTATGTTCTGGGTTGCTATGGCACTGTCTCTCTGGAGCCAGGCTATAGCCAGTTCTCCTCTAGTCTCTTCTTCTCTGTTCGGGGTGAAAAGTCTGTTTGCATTGGCTTTGCAGTCGTGTATGTCGTCTATTGACTGTGTGGTCATGTAGGGCACTGTAACACTACTGTACAGTGTAGTGGCTGCAGTGTCCGTTATTGATTTGGACTTCAATATTGCACCATGGATCCCCTCTATACTCCATCAGTGACCTGACTACCTCCAGGCAGTCCCCACAGCTGTGACCTTTCTCGCCCTCTCAACCCTCCCCACTTCTCCCCCTTCTCTGTCCTAGGTCATTGGTACCCCAGCTTCTCTCAACATGGTATTGTGAAGCGGTGGACTCTGGGAGAGAGATGTGCACTCTCTGGAGTGTATTGTTTCCACAGCTGCCACATCACGGGTCAGTCCCGTCATGTGCCTCACCACACTGACCTTGGGGACCAGTGGCAATTGATGTGCCCTCAAACAGGGACACGGCCAGCATGGACACTCACTGCTCTGGACAAAAGTCTATTAACAACATTTACCATCACTGCAATGCTGTCAGATACTGTTCAACAAGCCAAGGCAAAGAGCTGTTGTTTGCTGTATGTGTAACTAAGCTACAGGGAATCACTGGGTGTATGATTTGAGTTATTTTGAAATACTTTAGCAGGAATTCAATTTGGGACACTTCTTTTGCAATAAAGAAAACAAGCAAAGTATTACAGTTGCATAATATAATGAAGTAACAAGTGTAAATGGCTGGACAAAAGCTGAGTATAAACCTAGACTAGAGAACGTATTCTGCCAGTCAGAGATTACAGTTAACCGTCTTTCCTGTTATTTGTTTTGGATTCCGTTGTCCTCACACCTACTACGTCCCCTCAATACCACACTTCCACAAATCCTTGTGCTCCTCTGTCTGGTGTGAACGCAGCACTCAATCTCACAGCTATGCTTTCTTCAGACATGCTTTACCTTTATACATGCATAGGGGAGTAGGTGGAGAAGACAGCACTATGCTCAGAGGGCAAGGGAAGGGCGTAGGTGGAGGGAGGGAAGGGCGTAGGTGGAGGGAGGGAAGGGCGTAGGTGGAGGGAGGGAAGGGCGTAGGTGGAGGGAGGGAAGGACGTAGGCGGAGGGAGGGAAGGGCGTAGGCGGAGGGAGGGGAGGGAAGGGCGTAGGCGGAGGGAGGGAAGGGCGTAGGCGGAGGGAGGGAAGGGCGTAGGCGGAGGGAGGGAAGGGCGTAGGCGCAGGGAGGGAAGGGCGTAGGCGCAGGGAGGGAAGGGAGGGAAGGGCGTAGGCGCAGGGAGGGAAGGGCGTAGGCGCAGGGAGGGAAGGGCGTAGGCGCAGGGAGGGAAGGGCGTAGGCGCAGGGAGGGAAGGGCGTAGGCGCAGGGAGGGAAGGGCGTAGGCGCAGGGAGGGAAGGGCGTCGGCGCAGGGAGGGAAGGGCGTCGGCGCAGGGAGAGAAGGGCGTCGGCGCAGGGAGAGAAGACAATTCAGTTATTTAGTTGATCAGAGTACAGGCTCGGCAGCCGTTGGTGAATGAATGGGGTTTTATTGTGATTCGATCTTCCAAAGATACTGCTCATCATATATCTGCTGCATAGGGACAACAGAGAGCCATGAGAAAACGAAAATACTGGAGTTTTGGTGCAGGTACAACAACCTAGTGCAAAAATAATATTGTGATATTGTCAAAATGATACGATATATCGTCAACAATAATATCCCGATATGTAACTATCAATTTCTTAATGTCATCACTAGTAAAAATCCACCACAGATAAAAATGTTGCCACTTTACAGGTGGTTTGGCAACAGAGTGTGCAGCCCTTTTCTTCTTCACAGATAATAAATTTCCAACTATTTAATGCATGATTGTGTTTATCCACAGCCTTAAGAGGCATCTGTCCTTACGCCTGTTCTCCCACTAACATGGCAGAGAGGAATAGCTCAGAGAGCGGAGACAGTCAATGAGAGGTGATTTCTAGATGTCTATAGTACAACACACGGGCTCTGCCTGCCACTCACACAATCACACACTGGTTTAATATGGCCACGTCTATCAAAGCAGCCAGCTAATGGATGAGAAATGATACAAAGTCATTAACATTGAAAGAGCACAGCTTTTATAAATGATCTGTCTGTTCGCTCAGTCCGGACTGCAGTTCTGTATGGCTTGCGAAGTGTGAGGGAAGGGAAAATGAGAGTGGGTGAGGAGAAAGGCTAGTGCAGAGTGATAAACTGTGTAAAGATGGTGCTTGAAATGTCCATTCTCTTCCTGCAGTTATTTAAGTGTGTTAGAAATGCCAGGTTGAATGGTTGTGTGTTAAAGGATTGTGATTGATGAAACAGGGTCCTCTACAGTGATTAGCCTATTTGATTTATTTTTCAAATTCATCGTAGATTGTACTAATGTATTCATTCAGTGCATAACTTACATGCGATTCAAGAATGATTTTACTTTCCTTATTGAGTAAAAGGGATTCATGATAGGTTGATGTAGGGAAGTTTTCAAGACGTGTGTGTGTTTCTGGTGGAGCTGATGTCTTTAAGGAGCAGTCCTGGTGGTGAGGAGGCAGATGAGACGGTGAAGAGTTCTTGGTGGCTCTGTAATAGGGACTACATCAGTGGTCTGAGGGCTCCCTCTTGTTCTCTAGTGGCCCTGTAATAGGGACTACATCAGTGGTCTGAGGGCTTCCTCTTGTTCTCTAGTGGCCCTGTAATAGGGACTACATCAGTGGTCTGAGGGCTCCCTCTTGTTCTCTAGTGGCCCTGTAATAGGGACTACATCAGTGGTCTGAGGGCTCCCTCTTGTTCTCTAGTGGCCCTGTAATAGGGACTACATCAGTGGTCTGAGGGCTCCCTCTTGTTCTCTAGTGGCTCTGTAATAGGGACAACATCAGTGGTCTGAGGGCTCCCTCTTGTTCTCTAGTGGCCCTGTAATAGGGACTACATCAGTGGTCTGAGGGCTCCCGCTTGTTCTCTAGTGGCTCTGTAATAGGGACAACATCAGTGGTCTGAGGGCTCCCTCTTGTTCTCTAGTGGCCCTGTAATAGGGACTACATCAGTGGTCTGAGGGCTCCCTCTTGTTCTCTAGTGGCTCTGTAATAGGGACAACATCAGTGGTCTGAGGGCTCCCTCTTGTTCTCTAGTGGCTCTGTAATAGGGACAACATCAGTGGTCTGAGGGCTCCTCTTGTTCTCTAGTGGCTCTGTAATAGGGACAACATCAGTGGTCTGAGGGCTCCCTCTTGTTCTCTAGTGGCTCTGTAATAGGGACAACATCAGTGGTCTGAGGGCTCCCTCTTGTTCTCTAGTGGCCCTGTAATAGGGACAACATCAGTGGTCTGAGGGCTCCCTCTTGTTCTCTAGTGGCTCTGTAATAGGGAATACATCAGTGGTCTGAGGGCTCCCTCTTGTTCTCTAGTGGCTCTGTAATAGGGACTACATCAGTGGTCTGAGGGCTCCCTCTTGTTCTCTAGTGGCTCTGTAATAGGGACAACATCAGTGGTCTGAGGGCTCCCTCTTGTTCTCTAGTGGCCCTGTAATAGGGACAACATCAGTGGTCTGAGGGCTCCCTCTTGTTCTCTAGTGGCTCTGTAATAGGGACAACATCAGTGGTCTGAGGGCTTCCTCTTGTCTCTAGTGGCTCTGTAATAGGGACAACATCAGTGGTCTGAGGGCTCCCTCTTGTTCTCTAGTGGGTTCCCTCTTGTTCTCTAGTGGCTCTGTAATAGGGACAACATCAGTGGTCTGAGGGCTCCCTCTTGTTCTCTAGTGGCCCTGTAATAGGGACAACATCAGTGGTCTGAGGGCTCCCTCTTGTTCTCTAGTGGCTCTGTAATAGGGACAACATCAGTGGTCTGAGGGCTTCCTCTTGTCTCTAGTGGCTCTGTAATAGGGACAACATCAGTGGTCTGAGGGCTCCCTCTTGTTCTCTAGTGGGTTCCCTCTTGTTCTCTAGTGGCTCTGTAATAGGGACAACATCAGTGGTCTGAGGGCTCCCTCTTGTTCTCTAGTGGGTTCCCTCTTGTTCTCTAGTGGCTCTGTAATAGGGACAACATCAGTGGTCTGAGGGCTCCCTCTTGTTCTCTAGTGGCTCTGTAATAGGGACTACATCAGTGGTCTGAGGGCTCCCTCTTGTTCTCTAGTGGGTTCCCTCTTGTTCTCTCCCTGCACCTACGCCCTTCTCTCCCTGCACCTACGCCCTTCTCTCCCTCCACCTACGCCCTTCTCTCCCTCCACCTATGCTGCCCAAACTGCTGCATATACCCCGACTCTGTTGCAAGAGAAGTGACACAATTTTCAGAGTTAAAAGAAATTCCACTGGCCACTGATTGAAAGTGCTATATCTCACTCATTTTTCAGAGTAAAAGCCTGAAACAATGTCTAAAGACTGGTCACATGTTGAGGAAGCCATAGAGCCCGTGAACTGGGTCCTAAGTCTTTGTATGGTGGATAGGCTTTCAATGGAAAAACAGCCTTTCAAAATAATAGCACTTTCTGGTTGGATTTTCCTCTGGTTATTGCCTGCCATATCAGTTATATATTCACAGACATTATTTTAATGGGTTTGGAAACGTTGTTGTCTATCCAAATATACCAATTATATGCATATCCTATCTTCTGGGCCTGAGTAGCAGGCAGTTTAATTTGGGCATGCTTTTCATCCAATATTTCGAATGCTGCCCCCTACCCTAGTGAAGTTAACTGACTTGCCTAGTTATATACAGTGGGGAGAACAAGTATTTGATACATTGCCCGATTTTGCAGGTTTTCCCTACTTACAAAGCATGTAGAGGTCTGTAATTTTTATCATAGGTACACTTCAACTGTGAGAGACGGAATCCAGAAAATCACATTGTATGATTTTAAGTAACCTAAGTAATTAATTTGCATTTTATTGCATGGCGATGGTCATTATGGCCAAACAGTTCTATTTTTGTTTCATCAGACCAGAGGACATTTCTCCAAAAAGTACGATCTTTGCCGCCATGTGCAGTTGCAAACTGTAGTCTGGCTTTTTTAATGGCGGTTTTGGAGCAGTGGCTTCTTCCTTGCTGAGAGGCCTTTCAGCTCATGTCGATATAGGACTCGTTTTTACTGTGGATATAGATACTTTTGTACCTGTTTCTTCCAACATCTTCACAAGGTCCTTTGCTGTTGTTCTGGGAATTATTTGCGTTTTTCGCACCAAAGTACGTTCATCTCTAGGAGACAGAATGCGTCTCCTTCCTGAGCGGTATGACGGCTGCATGGTCCCATGGTGTTTATACTTGCATACTATTGTACAGATGAACGTGGTACCTTCAGGTGTTTGTAAATTGCCCCCAAGGATGAACCAGACTTGTGGAGGTCTACAATTAATTTTCTGAGGTCTTGGCTGATTTCTTTTGATTTTCCCATGATGTCAAGCAATGAGGCACTGAGTTCGAAGGTAGGCCTTACAATACATCCACAGGTACACCTCCAATTGACTCAAATGATGTCAATTAGCCTATCAGAAGCTTCTAAAGCCATGACATCATTTTCTGGAATTTTCCAAGCTGTTTAAAGGCACAGTCAACTTAGTGTATGTAAACTTATGACCCACTGGAATTGTGATACAGTGAATTATAAGTGAAATAATCTGACTGTTAACAATTGTTGGAAACAAAGCAGATGTTCTAACCGACTTGTCAAAACTATTATTTGTTAGCAAGAAATTTGTGGAGTGGTTGAAAAACTAGTTTTAATGACTCCAACCTAACTGTATGTATACTTCTGACTTCAACTGTATATATGTGTGTAAATGTATGTGTATTTTCCAAGCTGTTTAAAGTTACAGTCAACTTAGTGTATGTAAACTTCTGACCCACTGGAATTGTGATACAGTGAATTATAAGTGAAATAATCTGTTTTAACAATTGTTGGAAAAATGACTTGTGTCATGCACAAATAGATGTTCTAACCGACTTGCCAAAAAATATAGTTTGTTCACAAGAAATTTGTGGAGTGGTTGAAAAACGAGTTTCTCGCACGCACGCGTGTATATGGGGAATTAGAACTGATGCAGACAATTATATTAATGGAAGCTACAATCTATTTGTATTTTTAAAGCTGATTGTGCTCCTAATCAAGGAGAAGCTCCTAATGCTCATTTAGCTTTCCAGGGGTTTCGATGTTGCCTGACCACTGACTTTAGACAGGTGTGTGTCTTGTGTCTACTGTGGTCTGTCTCCAGCAGTGTGTGTGTTGTATTTGGCCCTCACCTGGCTGGAGGGGGGTGTGTTTGTGATGGAGGCATCTCTCTATTTTTTGGGCAAAATCTACATCATCCATTGACCATTTCTGCGAGAGCAGTAACCAAAATGAATGCTTAAGCGCTTGCTCACACTTTTCTTACTCTCACTCAGTCAATGTCCTTCCCATCTCTCTTCTGATCATTTCACATTTTGCTCCCTAGCACTCTCCTGGGCAGCCTCTATAAGGGAGAGCAGCCTCTTCTCACTTCCAGACCCATTATTCTCCTTCACCTAATAGAGGATACTTAAACCTCTCTGTTGTGTGTGTGTGTTTGCCCTCCTTCTCCATACATTAGTCAGGAGTACCTCTTTTTCTCAGGATGGGCAACAGCTGTGCACCTAACCTGTTGTGCAGTCAGCATGTTGTGTCTCAGTTCAGGGAATACTCAGCAAGATACTTACTGCGCAGAAAGATAAACTAGTGTTTGCTGGAGACTGAGGTTGTCTAAATCAAATCAAATTGTATTTGGCACATGCGCCGAATACAACCGGTGTAGACCTTACAGTGAAATGTTTACTTACAAATGAAATGCTTACTTGGTCAGCCCATGCTCGGAGTACACGTCCTGATAATCCGTCTGGCCCTGCTGCCTTGTGAATGTTGACCTGTTTAAATGTCTTACTCACATCGGCTGCGGAGAGTGTGATCACACAATAATCCTGAACAGCTGATGCTCTCATGCATGTTTCAGTGTTACCTGCCTTGAAACGAGCATAGAAGTTATTTAGCTCGTCTGGTAGGCTCGCGTCACTGGGCAGCTCTCGGCTGGGCTTCCCTTTGTAGTCTGTAGTAGTTTGCAAGCCCTGCCACATCCAACGAGCATCGGAGCCGGTGTATTACGATTCGATCTTAGTCCTGTATTGATGCTTTGCCTGTTTGATGGTTCGTCGTAGGGCATAGCGGGATTTCTTATAAGCTTCCGGTTTAGAGTCCTGCTCCTTGAAAGCGGCAGCTCCACCCTTTAGCTCAGTGTGGATGTCGCCTGTGATCCATGGCTTCTGGTTGGGGTGTGTACGTACAGTCACTGTGGGAACGACATCCTCGATGCACTTATTGATAAAGCCAGTGACTGATGTTGTGTACTCCTCAATGCCATCAAAAGAATCCCAGAACATATTCCAGTCGGTGCTAGCAAAACAGTCCTGTAGTTTAGCATTTGCTTCATCTGACCACTTTTCAACAGTGCCGTAATATAGTTGAATTAGTTTAGTATTAGTTGAGCATTGTTCTCAACCATTTTCCTCGCTCAGGATCTGCAGCATAATGTTCTCTGTCTTAACTGGGAAGCAAATAGTGTCGAAAAATGAGAAATGGTGTGTCGTCATCGGTTGCTAGTCTATTAGCATTAAACACCAATGCATTTCCATTGGTTCTGTCAGCTCCTATTGCTCTGGCTCTTAACAAATAGATGTGCTTCTCCTTTTTTCTCCTTTTTCATGATATGTTAAACACAGTTCTATATTAAGATTTACCAGCTATGTTTCTCTGGGATTTTCTGCTTCTCCACTTGCCTGTTACTCTGTCAGGTTTTTATTGAAAAACAAGGTGCACATTTAACATACTGCAGGAGCCATTCGACAGCTGGAACAGTGTAGGTGACAGCTCATGATTTATTCAATAATAGTCTGCATTTATTTATTATTTTGTCAGAGAATTATACTTTTGAGTTAGAGGATTTACTGATTTGAGTGTACTTCTCTTGGTGGAGTTAGTCTGTCATCTGTCTGCAGCTGAGGCCATGTTTAACACCCACCAATCAATATTTTTTTTCTGTTTTTCTCAGTCAAATTGCAGCAGAGATTACTTTGTTCCCATTTTTTCTCTGTCCGTCTCACACTAATACATTTCCATGTTAGATTGACGTTCCTCATCAATGGTTCCTCTCCCAACATGGCTCCCATCAGGCTGTACTGTATTGTGAGTGATGGCGATAGTAACACGCCTGCCATTATTCAGTAAAATAACTGACGTTGAGCCATTTGTATTGGCACATTTGCTCAGCCTATTTGAAAATAAATAAATGTTTCTGTTTGCCAAACATGACGTTAAATGTGCAAGCAGCAGAGTGTTATAACCAGTCCTTCTGTCTGTCTGTGTTTGTTTAAAGGGTTGAACCATCACTGCTGTCATTGTTAAAGCTGCAATATGTCACTTTTTGGAAGACCTGACCAAATTCACATAGAAATGTGTGTTTATAGATCTGTCATTTTCATTGAAAGCAAGTCTAATATGCAGTAGATATGTTCAATGTGAGCTATTTCTATGCTTCCCATTCTTAAGTTTAGTTTTTGCGTCTTTTACTGTCGGTTTTGTCAACCAGCTTCAAACGGCAGAAAATACAATATTTTTGGTTATTGAAAATATATTTCACAGGGATATACATGGAACAATGATACTCTACACTATACTTGCTTGTTTTGTCACAAACAATTAGAAAAACTATTCAAATTTTTGCCCTCGGAAATGGCGGAGCCATTTCTGCATATTCCACCTTTAAGTTAAAATCCATCTCAGGCAATTTCATCCTGGGTATTCACTCAGGCTCATGTTGAATTCCACTGGCATTTTATCAAAATTGTGCAGTAATGTTTGTCATGCATTTAAAAATAAAGTGGTATTAGGAAGTTGAGGGAAGCTGGTATGTGAAGTGTGTTTGAGTGGCATGTTGGTGTTTGTTATCCCTGTGGATGAGAACTGAACCCTTCCAGACCTGTTGTTTCTAATCAGCTATACCTATGCCGTCTCCACTCCTCTGCCCACAGTGTGTGCTATCCTCTACTGCTTTCCTCCCTGGGCAGTCTTCATAAACACCAACCCAGGGATGTTTGAGGTAATTGGTGTGCACCACAGTCATGCGTGTGTACAAGGATCCCTGAGCTGACACTTGACATTCTAATCCTGCTGTGTTTCGCTTGGCTCAGTGTCTCAGCACTGATATGAAAGCAAAGATGGCGTCTTGGGGTATGCATTTGTCTCTACAGGGTGCAAACATTGGACGACTCCGGTTGTTTTCTTTTCTTCAGGTGGCCATTTACATCCTGATTTACATGTTTCCCAGCATGCTCTCTGTGTTGCGATAGGGGGGGGAGTGTTTTCTGAACAGGCACATTTCAAAGTGAAGTGGTCTGACAAATACCCAGTTAGTATGCAGTGTTACACTTTTGCAGAGCAGTGTTTGGATTTGAACCTATGCTCGCAGCAGTACACAGTACAAGTGATCCAGAGACTCAGCAACCCAGCTGTTGCAGGAGACCAGGGGGAGTGTGACACTTTCCATCCACAGGTGCAGGCAGCCAGGCCTGTCCTCTCTTCTCCCAAGCTTAGACAGATAGCATGCTGCTCCAACAGTTTGTTTTGCTGTTGTTTTAGTAAAGCAACACTGTTTCCCTCTGTGTCAGCTGTCGTGTCTCTCAGCATCAAAGTGAGAGGGGCCTCCTTGAAGTTCACTTCACTAAGATAGAGCAGCTCCCTCCCTCCCTCCCAGGCTGGAGCTAGACAGAACCTCCATGTTCAACAGATTTATACCCCCTCCTCCCCTCCTTCTGTTTTATTTACCTATCTTTTTCAGTTGTTACTTTGGGGAAATTGGGGATGTTCAAAGGGGGGACAGACGGGAACAGGACGAGGTCCAACTCCTTCTCTCCACTCCAATCTCCTCAATGACATCTAATGGAGCTTTGGGCTTCAAAGGCTCAGAGCCACAGACTGACAGACTGACTCCTGAGTCTCCACTCCAGCCACTCAATCAGGCTACACCACCAAGATTAAAGGTAGCCTGCATTAGCCAGGCCTGCTCTGCCCCAGCCCCCCAGACCCAGACCAGCTGCTGCTCTCTGACTGGCAGGGAAGAGGAGGAGGCAGGAGACAGGGAACCAGCAGCACCTGGTTGTGTAAAAGGGGGCGTGGGTGTTCGCCCCACACCTGAAAACAGATGTCCCTCTCTGAATCCTTTAGATTCAGCTCCTTTGATAACAAGCCACTCGGCATGGAGAAGGGGATTCATATTCTAATCAAATGGTCAGGAAGGAACAGGCTATTGGACACTTAAAAATGATTGTCATGTGATTGTATTTGTGTAATAAAGTAATACATGCAACATAATGATAGTAATATAGTAATGATGATATACTTATAAGTGTATTTTATCCTATTTTGAGAATATCTATGAATAATGTATTTCCCATTTTGTTAGCTTAATTAGCAACGGCAACCTTTTGTTCCTCCATGTTCCTTCCAATGGAGTCCCAAAGCCCATTGTGAAAATGATCAGAGGTTACACAATTGATGACGTTCTTCCCAGATAGGATTTATCATCAGTAGGTGTCTCTGTTTTGAATGACTATTGAAGTGCAGCAGCAGCGGCTAGGCAGCCTGTCCTGAGACGTGCACACACTTGACATTCTCTCAACCAACTTCATCTGGAATGCATTTCCAACAATCTTGAAGGAGCCGAGCAGCTGTTGGCTGCTTTTCCTCCACTCTGCGGTTCAACTCATCCCAAGCCATCTCAGTTAGGTTAGGTTGAGGTCGGGGGATTGTGGATGCCAGGTCATCTGATGCAGCACTCAATCACTCTCCATCTTGGTCAAATAGCCCTTTAAAAAAAAAAAATGATAGTCCCACTAAACGCAAACCAGATGGGACGGCGTATCGCTGCAGAATGCTATGGTTAAGTGTACCTTGAATAAATCACTGACAGTATTACCAGCAAAGCGCCCACACCATCACACCTCCTCCTCCATGCTTCACGGTGGGAAATACACATGCGGAGATCATCCTTTCACCTACTCTACGTCTCACAAAGACATGGCGGTTGGAACCAATTTGGACTCATCAGATCAAAGGACAGATTTCCAACGGTCTAATGTCCATTGCTCGTGTTTCTTGGCCCAAGCAAGTCTCTTCTTATTGCTGTCCTTTAGTAGTGGTTTCTTTGCAGCAATTCGACCATGAAGGCCTGATTCACACAGTCTCCTCTGAACAGTTGATGTTTCTATTACTTGAACTCTGTAAAGCATTTATTTGGGCTGCAATTTCTGAGGCTGGTAACTAATGAACTTATCCTCTGCAGCAGAGGTAACTCTGGGTCTTTCCTGTGGCGGTCCTCATGAGAGACAGTTCATCATAGCGCTTGGATGGGTTTTGCGACTGCACTTGAAGAAACATTCAGAGTTGTTGAAATGTTCTGTATTGACTGATCTTCATGTCTTAATGTAATGATGGACTGTTGTTTCTCTTTGCTTATTGGAGCTGTTCTTGCCAAAAGATGGACATGGTCCTTTACCAAATAGGGCTATCTTCTGTATACCGCCACTACATGTCACAACACAACTGATTGGCTCAAACGGATTAAGAAGGAATGGAATTACACAAATGAACTTTTAACAAGGAACACCTGTTAATTGAAATGAATTCCAGTTGACAAGCTCATAGGCTCCCAAGTGGCACTGTGGTCTAAGGCACTGCATCTCAGTGCTAGAGGCGTCACTACAGACACCCTGGTTCAAATCCAGGCTGTTTCACAACCGGCCGTGATTGGGAGTCCCATAGGGCATCGCGGTTTGGCCGGTGTTGTACGTCATTGTAAATAAGAATTTGTTCTTAATTGACATGCCTTGCTGGTTGAGAGCATTGTGACTGACATTGACTTTCCTCCCTGCGGTGAAAGTGTTGCATGCATGGTTTCTTCTCTGGTTCTTACCGTAGGATTGTTTGGGTCTAATGCTATAGATTTCCAGCTCTGCAGTGTTTCCAGTGATAATGACTGCAGGAAGCCACAACAAGGTTATTCTGGGCCTGGTGTTTGCTTCTCCGAGCTGCATGGGTGTCTTTTCTCTTCACCAGAGAATACATTTTCCTCTTGCATGTGTTTATTAGAAGAATGGTCTAAAGTTGGAGATGCTCTGAATGTAAATTATTTTTTGCAAAAGAATTGTGATCAGCCTGCATTCGATAGACATACAATACAGCTTTTTCATATAGTTTTTGTTTGGGGTCAATTAGCAAAGGTTTGCCATTTAATAAAATACATTTTACTCAATGTGCTGTTATCTGCAGTCGCTTTGGGAAAAGCAAACAAAATGTGTTTATTCAATGTTCCTATAGAGGAACACCGTCTGTCAGGATGGTGCATATAGACCTCTCCGGGGGTAGGAAACAGCTCAGAGAAGAAGAATTCAAGAATTTAAAAGCCATTGAAGTAATCATAAAGCCGGGCTTTGATTGCCAATCTCTGCTAAGTGTTGTTCTACCCCTGTCCCTCAGACAAGAGAGAACATTCTCTGCTAAGTGTTGTTCTACCCCTGTCCCTCAGACAAGAAACATTCTCTGCTAAGTGTTGTTCTACCCCTGTCCCTCAGACAAGAGAGAACATTCTCTGCTAAGTGTTGTTCTACCCCTGTCCCTCAGACAAGAGAGAACATTCTCTGCTAAGTGTTGTTCTACCCCTGTCCCTCAGACAAGAGAGAACATTCTCTGCTAAGTGTTGTTCTACCCCTGTCCCTCAGACAAGAGAGAACATTCTCTGCTAAGTGTTGTTCTACCCCTGTCCCTCAGAAAAGAGAACATTCTCTGCTAAGTGTTGTTCTACCCTGTCCCTCAGACAAGAGAACATTCTCTGCATGTTGTTCTCTGTCCCTCAGACAAGAGTGTTGTCTGCTAAGTACCCCTGTCCCTCAGACAAGAGAGAACATTCTCTGCTAAGTGTTGTTCTACCCCTGTCCCTCAGACAAGAGAGAACATTCTCTGCTAAGTGTTGTTCTACCCCTGTCCCTCAGACAAGAGAGAACATTCTCTGCTAAGTGTTGTTCTACCCCTGTCCCTCAGACAAGAGAAACATTCTCTGCTAAGTGTTGTTCTACCCCTGTCCCTCAGACAAGAGAGAACATTCTCTGCTAAGTGTTGTTCTACCCTGTCCCTCAGACAAGAGAGAACATTTCTACCCCTGTCCCTCAGACAAGAGAGAACATTCTCTGCTAAGTGTTGTTCTACCCCTGTCCCTCAGACAAGAGAGAACATACAACCAGGAACTGAGAAAAGGCTTACTCTCCCTGGGCCTGACGTCACCGTTTCCTCCACTCTCACCACTCACCAGTCTTTAAATATGAATGGCCTGCTATTCTGGGACTCAACAGAGAGAAAGTGCAAAATGAATAGAAATAATTGTGTGGGCAGGGCAATGTTTTTAAATCGCCCAGTTAGTGATTATTTTTAGGAAACAGCCTGGTTTCATTCATTCACTCTGGGTGTATGTGTGGGTGGGAGGGTTGGCTGGTAAGCAATGTTATTGTGTGTGTGTGTGTGTGTGTGTGTGTGTGTGCCGTAGTCACCGGAGAGCTGCTCCAAAGGGGAACTTTCCCGGCTAAGGTTTCCATCGAGACCCATTGGAGATTATGGCTGTGATCTCTCTTAAGATCTCGCTGCAAAATCATCTCCAGTAACAGGCATATGAATTATGCACACTCCTCAAACCCTGAATAATCTTCTCTCGCTCTCTTTCGTTCTTTCTTGCTCTCTTGCTCTGTTCTCTCTCTCACACACTCTGTTCTCTCTCTCACACACACTATTCTCTCTCTCTCGCTCTGTTCTCTCGCTCTGTTCTCGCTCTCTCTCGCTCGGTTCTCTCTCTCTCTCGGTTCTCTCTCTCTCTGTTCTCTTTCTCTCGCTCGGTTCTCTCTCTCTCTGTCTCGCTCGGTTCTCTCTCTCTGTCTTGCTCGGTTCTCTCTCTCGCTCGGTTCTCTCTCTCTCGCTTCTCTCTCTCGCTCTGTTCTCTCTCTCGCTCTGTTCTCTCTCTCTCGCTCTGTTTTCTCGGTCCCTCTCGCTCTGTTCTCGCTCTGTTCTCTCTCTCTCTCGCTCTGTTCTCTCTCTCTCGCTCTGTTTTCTCGGTCCCTCTCGCTCTGTTCTCTCTCTCTCTTGCTCTGTTCTCTCTCTCTCTCTGGCTCTGTTCTCTCTCTCTCTCTGGCTCTGTCCTCTCTCTCTCCGGCTCTGTTCTCTCGCTCTGTTCTCTCTCTGTTCTCTCGCTCTGTTTTCTCTCTCTCTCTCTCTCTCTCTCGCTCTCTCTCTGTTCTCTCTCTGTTCTCTCTCTCTGTTCTCTCTCTGTCTCTCTCTCTCTGTTCTCTGTTCTCTCTCTCTCTGTCTCTCTCTCTCTGTTCTCTCTCTCTCTCTCTGTTCTCTGTTCTCTCTCTGGCTCTGTTCTATCTCTCTCCGTTCTCTGTTTTCTGTTCTCTGTGTTCTCTCTCTCTATCTCGCTCCTCAAACCCTGACTAATCTTCACTCGCTCTCTTTCGCTCTTTCTTGCTCTCTCGCTCTGTTCTCTCTCTCTCTTGCTCTGTTCTCTCTCTCTCTCTGGCTCTGTTCTCTCTCTCTCTCTGGCTCTGTCCTCTCTCTCTCCGGCTCTGTTCTCTCGCTCTGTTCTCTCTCTGTTCTCTCGCTCTGTTTTCTCTCTCTCTCTCTCTCTCTCTCTCTCTCTCTCTCTCTCTCTCTCTCACTCTCTCTCTGTTCTCTCTCTGTTCTCTCTCTCTGTTCTCTCTCTCTCTGTTCTCTGTTCTCTCTCTCTCTGTTCTCTCTCTCTCTCTGTTCTCTTCTCTGCTCTCTCTCTCTCTGTTCTCTGTTCTCTCTCTGGCTCTGTTCTATCTCTCTCCGTTCTCTGTTTTCTTTTCTCTGTGTTCTCTCTCTCTATCTCGCACTCCTCAAACCCTGACTAATCTTCACTCGCTCTCTTTCGCTCTTTCTTGCTCTCTTGCTCTGTTCCCTCACTCTGTTCTCTCACTCTGCTCTCTCTCTCACACTCTGTTCTCTCTCTCTCGCTCTGTTCTCTCGCTCTGTTCTCTCTCTCTCGCCTCTCTCTCTCGCTCTGTTTTCTCGCTCTTCTGTTTTTTCACTCTGTTCTCTCGCTCTGTTCTCTCGCTCTGTTCTCTCTCTCTCTGTTCTCTCTCTCGCTCTCTTCTCTGCTCTCTCTCTCTCTGTTCTCTTTTCTCTCTCTGGCTCTGTTCTATCTCTCTCCGTTCTCTGTTTTCTGTTCTCTGTGTTCTCTCTCTGTTCTCTCTCTCTCTATCTCGCACTCTCAAACCCTGACTAATCTTCACTCGCTCTCTTTCGCTCTTTCTTGCTCTCTTGCTCTGTTCTCTCACTCTGTTCTCTCACTCTGCTCGCTCTCTCACACTCTGTTCTCTCTCTCTCGCTCTGTTCTCTCGCTCTGTTCTCTCGCTCTGTTCTCTCTCTCTCGCCTCTCTCTTCTGTTTTCTCGCTCTTCTTCTCTCGCTCTGTTCTCTCGCTCTGTTCTCTCGCTCTGTTTTCTCGCTCTTCTGTTTTTTCACTCTGTTCTCTCTGTTCTCTCGCTCTGTTCTCTCTCTCTCTGTTCTCTCTCTCTCTGTTCTCTCGCTCTCTGTTCTCTGTTCTCTCGCTCTGTTCTCTGTTCTCTGTTCTCTCGGTCTGTTCTCTCTCTGTTCTCTGTTCTCTCGGTCTGTTCTCTGTTCTCTGTTCTCTCGTTCTGTTCTCTTGCTCTGTTCTCTGTTCTCTCTCTCTCTGTTCTCTCTCTGTGCTCTGTTCTTCTTCTCTCTCTGTGCTCTGTTCTCTCTCTGTGCTCTGTTCTCTCTCTCTGCTCTGGTCTCTCTCTCTCTGGTCTCTCTCTCGCTCTATTTTCTCACTCTTTTCTCGCTCTTTTCTCTGTTCTTTCTCTCGCTCTTTTCTCGCTCTCTCGCTCTGTTCTCTCGCTCTGTTCTCTCTCTCTCACCTCTCTCTCTCGCTCTGTTTTCTCGCTCTTCTGTTTTTTCACTCTGTTCTTTCTCTCTGTTCTCTCGCTCTGTTCTCTCTCTCTCTGTTCTCTCTCTCGCTCTGTTCTCTCGCTCTCTGTTCTCTCGCTCTGTTCTCTGTTCTCTCGGTCTGTTCTCTCGCTCTGTTCTCTGTTCTCTCGGTCTGTTCTCTGTTCTCTGTTCTCTCGCTCTGTTCTCTCGGTCTGTTCTGTTCTCTCGGTCTGTTCTCTGTTCTCTCGGTCTGTTCTCTGTTCTCTCTCTGTGCTCTGTTCTCTCTCTCGCTCTCTTCTCTGCTCTCTCTCTCTCTGTTCTCTGTTCTCTCTCTGGCTCTGTTCTATCTCTCTCCGTTCTCTGTTTTCTGTTCTCTGTGTTCTCTCTCTGTTCTCTCTCTCTCTATCTCGCACTCCTCAAACCCTGACTAATCTTCACTCGCTCTCTTTCGCTCTTTCTTGCTCTCTTGCTCTGTTCTCTCACTCTGTTCTCTCACTCTGCTCGCTCTCTCACACTCTGTTCTCTCTCTCTCGCTCTGTTCTCTCGCTCTGTTCTCTCGCTCTGTTCTCTCTCTCTCGCCTCTCTCTCTCGCTCTGTTTTCTCGCTCTTCTGTTTTTTCACTCTGTTCTCTCGCTCTGTTCTCTCGCTCTGTTCTCTCTCTCTCACCTCTCTCTCTCGCTCTGTTTTCTCGCTCTTCTGTTTTTTCACTCTGTTCTTTCTCTCTGTTCTCTCGCTCTGTTCTCTCTCTCTGTTCTCTCTCTCGCTCTGTTCTCTCGCTCTCTGTTCTCTGTTCTCTCGCTCTGTTCTCTGTTCTCTGTTCTCTCGGTCTGTTCTCTCGCTCTGTTCTCTGTTCTCTCGGTCTGTTCTCTGTTCTCTGTTCTCTCGCTCTGTTCTCTTGCTCTGTTCTCTGTTCTCTCTCTGTGCTCTGTTCTCTCTCTGTGCTCTGTTCTCTCTTCTCTCTCTGTGCTCTGTTCTCTCTCTGTGCTCTGTTCTCTCTCTCGCTCTGTTCTCTCTCTCTCGCTCTGGTCTCTCTCTCTCGCTCTGGTCTCTCTCTCTCGCTCTGGTCTCTCTCTCGCTCTATTTTCTCGCTCTTTTCTCGCTCTTTTCTCTGTTCTTTCTCTCGCTCTTTTCTCGCTCTCTCGCTCTGTTCTCTCGCTCTGTTCTCTCTCTCTCACCTCTCTCTCTCGCTCTGTTTTCTCGCTCTTCTGTTTTTTCACTCTGTTCTTTCTCTCTGTTCTCTCGCTCTGTTCTCTCTCTCTCTGTTCTCTCTCTCGCTCTGTTCTCTCGCTCTCTGTTCTCTGTTCTCTCGCTCTGTTCTCTGTTCTCTGTTCTCTCGGTCTGTTCTCTCGCTCTGTTCTCTGTTCTCTCGGTCTGTTCTCTGTTCTCTGTTCTCTCGCTCTGTTCTCTTGCTCTGTTCTCTGTTCTCTCTCTGTGCTCTGTTCTCTCTCTGTGCTCTGTTCTCTTTCTCTCTCTGTGCTCTGTTCTCTCTCTGTGCTCTGTTCTCTCTCTCGCTCTGTTCTCTCTCTCTCGCTCTGGTCTCTCTCTCTCGCTCTGGTCTCTCTCTCGCTCTATTTTCTCACTCTTTTCTCGCTCTTTTCTCTGTTCTTTCTCTCGCTCTTTTCTCGCTCTCTCGCTCTGTTCTCTCGCTCTGTTCTCTCTCTCTCACCTCTCTCTCTCGCTCTGTTTTCTCGCTCTTCTGTTTTTTCACTCTGTTCTCTCGCTCTGTTCTCTCGCTCTGTTCTCTCTCTCTCTCTCGCTCTGTTTTCTCGCTCTTCTGTTTTTTCACTCTGTTCTTTCTCTCTGTTCTCTCGCTCTGTTCTCTCTCTCTCTGTTCTCTCTCTCGCTCTGTTCTCTCGCTCTCTGTTCTCTGTTCTCTCGCTCTGTTCTCTGTTCTCTGTTCTCTCGGTCTGTTCTCTCGCTCTGTTCTCTGTTCTCTCGGTCTGTTCTCTGTTCTCTGTTCTCTCGCTCTGTTCTCTCGCTCTGTTCTCTGTTCTCTCGGTCTGTTCTGTTCTCTCGGTCTGTTCTCTGTTCTCTCTCTGTGCTCTGTTCTCTCTCTCTCACCTCTCTCTCTCGCTCTGTTTTCTCGCTCTTCTGTTTTTTCACTCTGTTCTTTCTCTCTGTTCTCTCGCTCTGTTCTCTCTCTCTCTGTTCTCTCTCTCGCTCTCTTCTCTGCTCTCTCTCTCTCTGTTCTCTTTTCTCTCTCTGGCTCTGTTCTATCTCTCTCCGTTCTCTGTTTTCTGTTCTCTGTGTTCTCTCTCTGTTCTCTCTCTCTCTATCTCGCACTCCTCAAACCCTGACTAATCTTCACTCGCTCTCTTTCGCTCTTTCTTGCTCTCTTGCTCTGTTCTCTCACTCTGTTCTCTCACTCTGCTCGCTCTCTCACACTCTGTTCTCTCTCTCTCGCTCTGTTCTCTCGCTCTGTTCTCTCGCTCTGTTCTCTCTCTCTCGCCTCTCTCTCTCGCTCTGTTTTCTCGCTCTTCTGTTTTTTCACTCTGTTCTCTCGCTCTGTTCTCTCGCTCTGTTCTCTCTCTCTCACCTCTCTCTCTCGCTCTGTTCTCTCGCTCTGTTCTCTCGCTCTGTTCTCTCGCTCTGTTCTCTCTCTCTCACCTCTCTCTCTCGCTCTGTTTTCTCGCTCTTCTGTTTTTTCACTCTGTTCTTTCTCTCTGTTCTCTCGCTCTGTTCTCTCTCTCTCTGTTCTCTCTCTCTCTGTTCTCTCTCTCGCTCTGTTCTCTCGCTCTGTTCTCTGTTCTCTGTTCTCTCGGTCTGTTCTCTCGCTCTGTTCTCTGTTCTCTCGGTCTGTTCTCTGTTCTCTGTTCTCTCGCTCTGTTCTCTTGCTCTGTTCTCTGTTCTCTCTCTGTGCTCTGTTCTCTCTCTGTGCTCTGTTCTCTCTTCTCTCTCTGTGCTCTGTTCTCTCTCTGTGCTCTGTTCTCTCTCTCGCTCTGGTCTCTCTCTCTCGCTCTGGTCTCTCTCTCGCTCTATTTTCTCACTCTTTTCTCGCTCTTTTCTCTGTTCTTTCTCTCGCTCTTTTCTCGCTCTCTCGCTCTGTTCTCTCGCTCTGTTCTCTCTCTCTCACCTCTCTCTCTCGCTCTGTTTTCTCGCTCTTCTGTTTTTTCACTCTGTTCTTTCTCTCTGTTCTCTCGCTCTGTTCTCTCTCTCTCTGTTCTCTCTCTCGCTCTGTTCTCTCGCTCTCTGTTCTCTGTTCTCTCGCTCTGTTCTCTGTTCTCTGTTCTCTCGGTCTGTTCTCTCGCTCTGTTCTCTGTTCTCTCGGTCTGTTCTCTGTTCTCTGTTCTCTCGCTCTGTTCTCTCGCTCTGTTCTCTGTTCTCTCGGTCTGTTCTGTTCTCTCGGTCTGTTCTCTGTTCTCTCTCTGTGCTCTGTTCTCTCTCTCGCTCTCTTCTCTGCTCTCTCTCTCTCTGTTCTCTGTTCTCTCTCTGGCTCTGTTCTATCTCTCTCCGTTCTCTGTTTTCTGTTCTCTGTGTTCTCTCTCTGTTCTCTCTCTCTCTATCTCGCACTCCTCAAACCCTGACTAATCTTCACTCGCTCTCTTTCGCTCTTTCTTGCTCTCTTGCTCTGTTCTCTCACTCTGTTCTCTCACTCTGCTCGCTCTCTCACACTCTGTTCTCTCTCTCTCGCTCTGTTCTCTCGCTCTGTTCTCTCGCTCTGTTCTCTCTCTCTCGCCTCTCTCTCTCGCTCTGTTTTCTCGCTCTTCTGTTTTTTCACTCTGTTCTCTCGCTCTGTTCTCTCGCTCTGTTCTCTCGCTCTGTTCTCTCTCTCTCACCTCTCTCTCTCGCTCTGTTTTCTCGCTCTTCTGTTTTGTCACTCTGTTCTTTCTCTCTGTTCTCTCGCTCTGTTCTCTCTCTCTCTGTTCTCTCTCTCGCTCTGTTCTCTCGCTCTCTGTTCTCTGGTCTCTCGCTCTGTTCTCTGTTCTCTGTTCTCTCGGTCTGTTCTCTCGCTCTGTTCTCTGTTCTCTCGGTCTGTTCTCTGTTCTCTGTTCTCTCGCTCTGTTCTCTTGCTCTGTTCTCTGTTCTCTCTCTGTGCTCTGTTCTCTCTCTGTGCTCTGTTCTCTCTTCTCTCTCTGTGCTCTGTTCTCTCTCTGTGCTCTGTTCTCTCTCTCGCTCTGTTCTCTCTCTCTCGCTCTGGTCTCTCTCTCTCGCTCTGGTCTCTCTCTCGCTCTATTTTCTCACTCTTTTCTCGCTCTTTTCTCTGTTCTTTCTCTCGCTCTTTTCTCGCTCTCTCGCTCTGTTCTCTCGCTCTGTTCTCTCTCTCTCACCTCTCTCTCTCGCTCTGTTTTCTCGCTCTTCTGTTTTTTCACTCTGTTCTTTCTCTCTGTTCTCTCGCTCTGTTCTCTCTCTCTCTGTTCTCTCTCTCGCTCTGTTCTCTCGCTCTCTGTTCTCTGTTCTCTCGCTCTGTTCTCTCGCTCTGTTCTCTGTTCTCTCGGTCTGTTCTGTTCTCTCGGTCTGTTCTCTGTTCTCTCTCTGTGCTCTGTTCTCTCTCTGTGCTCTGTTCTCTCTTCTCTCTCTGTGCTCTGTTCTCTCTCTGTGCTCTGTTCTCTCTCTCGCTCTGTTCTCTCTCTCTCGCTCTGGTCTCTCTCTCTCGCTCTGGTCTCTCTCTCGCTCTATTTTCTCACTCTTTTCTCGCTCTTTTCTCTGTTCTTTCTCTCGCTCTTTTCTCGCTCTCTCGCTCTGTTCTCGCTCTGTTCTCGCTCTGTTCTCTCTCTCGCTCTGTTCTCCCGCTCTGTTCTCTGTTCTCTCGCTCTGTTCTCTGTTCTCTCGCTCTGTTTTCTCTGTCTCACTCTGTTCTCTCTCTCTCTCTCTCGCTCTGTTTTCACTCTCTCACTCTGTTCTCTCTCTCTCTTGCTCTGTTCTCTCTCTCTCACTCTGTTCTCTCTCGCTCTGTTTTCTCACTGTTCCTTCCTTTTCTCGCTCTTTTCTCTGTTCTGTTTCTCACTCTGTTCTCTCTTTGTCTCGCTCTGTTCTCTGTTCTCTCTCGCTCTGTTTTCTCTCTTTGTTCTCTCTTTCTCTCGCTCTGTTCTCTCTTTCTCTCGCTCTGTTCTCTGTTCTCTCTCGCTCTGTTTTCTCTCTCTGTTCTCTCTCTGTTTTCTCTCTGTTCTCTCGCTCTGTTCTCTCTCTGTTCTCCCTTAAGACCCTAGAAAAGGTGTCCTGAGCAGGGCTGTATGTGGTGTGGTGTAGTTAAATTAAGTGTATTAGGTACTTCCACTGGTTACCAGGCTGACCTCTCTGACCTTCTCATCAGTTTTTATTTTGAGGCTAATAAAGGGCGGAGAGAAGACAGGCTTTAAAAAAATCACTCCACCAGAATGCCACCTGGAGATGATTGAACTGTATTCAGTGGACCGTCAGAGAAGACTGCATGTACTGTAATGTACATCTCCCTCTTATGTCCAGTCACGCTTCACGCTGGTTGGTGAGATATGTCCACACTATATTGCTAATAGTCCTTCCGTCCCTGTTTTCAACCGGGTCCAGCTCTAGTCTCTCTCGCTCTCTTGCTGCTGCTGCCGCCTCCACCGCCGTTCCCCAGGCACTGTGTCCTGCTCTGTGAATTTACCACCGCGCTGGAAAAGTTTTACATTTAGCCTAGGTTTGTTGGTGTTTGTGTGTGCCTGTATGTTCCAGCCCGTGGAGTAATGATATACTAAAACCTGTAATATGTTAATGATTCAGCCACTGCTTGGGGTGCAAAGGAACCACACTGCAGCTTATTCACAGCACATTCATAGTGTTTGGCCTGATGTCTATATATTATATACATGTTGCTGAAAGAATTCCCTCAATGATGACACTTTCCCCTGGTTGGTTTACAGCCATGTGTCCTCTCTATCTTCTCTAGCTCTGTGTAACGTCGAGAGAGAGAGATTCTTCTTTGTAGTGTGTCATGCCTTTTCCTGTCTTATTAGAAACGGTCAATGTAACATAAGGCTTTTCATCTAATCCGCATGGGATTTCCTGATTCTGCACCCCAGCCCCCATGGTGGGAAAATATGCTGTTTCCGTACCACATACCATCCATATAGCATGCAACAATAAGCTGTTCGGTCAACACACCTTCTTTATCCACATGCCCATCATGCATAACCTCACAACATTCATTTCATATTTGACACATTTACTGTAGCTAGCAGATCTGTTATCTAGAGTGATGTGCAGTCTGTGTGAACAGCTTGGGTTGAACAATGACTTTGAATGAGGATACTGGAGTGCTGACCAGTAGTAGGATCAAAAATGTCTCAAGGTCTGTGTAGTCTTGTTTCTGCTTGGTGGCTGTGATAAGTGGGAGGCAGCACTACATGGCATCATGCTGGGATTCTTCTCTCTTGTCTCTGAGCAGCAGCTACAAATTACGGGTGGACAGGACAGTGGTGCAGCTCAGAACGTCCTGGTCATGACTGACGGAGCCACAGCACCAGGCCAGCTCCAGCTAGCCTTCAGCTGAATTGGGGATTTGTCCATATAAGGAGACACAGTCAGCTGCTCTGAGGGGCTACATGTGCTCTGCCTCTGCTGCAGGTGTGTGTGTGTCCAAGCACCGTGTCTGACCAATGAGATTGCTTACACACCATATACACACTTACCTGTTCTCATTGTCTCAGTGTAGCTGCTTGAAGTGGCTTTATAACTGCATTTCATCATGACTAATCAGTGTTGATTTCTGGGATGTTTCCTGAACAGAAGGTCAGGGTATTGACTACGTAGCTGGTCTTATGTGTTAGTTCAATGCAGCAGTACCTTGGGTTGTACTGAGTCCTTTAGCTCTGGTCCAGTTGTGTTGCGGCTACCTGGCACAGGCTATTTTGAGTCGATGTCAGGCTTTGGAAAGAACTGAATCCTGGGAGGTAAGCCAACCCACCTCCCTCTTACCCTTACCGTAGCTTGCTCTGCTGGAGCAGAACAGGAGAGGACGAGGACACACTTTCACTTGGGCCTCTAATATGTTCTGGGGGCATACGATATGTCTCGTATGAAGACAGTTACAGCGCGCCTTGGCCCGAAACCCAAACACTGTCTTCAGGGAGCGCTAATGATGCATTTAGCCACGAGGCTAACACTGCCCAGTCATGCCCTTCAAGGCCTTTAACGCTCTCGCTCTTTCGCGCTCTTTTTGTGCATTTACACAGATTATTTTACAACTGCATTGTCTTCAGTTTTGCTGAGTTGGGCAAAAATTGCCCCAGCCACACAACGGGTAAAGGAGCTGGAGCGGCGCTGTGCTGCTGCCGGCCTGCCTCCCAGGCTAAGCGCTGTGCTGCTGCCGGCCTGCCTCCCAGGCTAAGCGCTGTGCTGCTGCCGGCCTGCCTCCCAGGCTAAGCGCTGTGCTGCTGCCGGCCTGCCTCCCAGGCTAAGCGCTGTGCTGCTGCCGGCCTGCCTCCCAGGCTAAGCGCTGTGCTGCTGCCGGCCTGCCTCCCAGGCTAAGCGCTGTGCTGCTGCCGGCCTGCCTCCCAGGTTAAGCGCTGTGCTGCTGCCGGCCTGCCTCCCAGGTTAAGCGCTGTGCTGCTGCTGCCTCCCAGGTTAAGCGCTGTGCTGCTGCCGGCCTGCCTCCCAGGTTAAGCGCTGTGCTGCTGCCGGCCTGCCTCCCAGGTTAAGCGCTGTGCTGCTGCCGGCCTGCCTCCCAGGCTAAGCGCTGTGCTGCTGCCGGCCTGCCTCCCAGGCTTAAGCGCTGTGCTGCTGCCGGCCTGCCTCCCAGGTTAAGCGCTGTGCTGCTGCCGGCCTGCCTCCCAGGTGAAACTATACCATTAGAGACACCATTCACCTAGCAGAAGACGCAGAGCAGACAGCTCTCTGTTGGGGTTTTAATGAGGGAACAGGTTATTATAGCCAAGTCCTTTCTCATTTTATCTCATCTGTTTAGACATGGCTGACCACTAGCCTGAACAACATTTTGTTGCTTTGGTCATGTCTTAGCTTTCTGAGGTTGGACAGTCTCTCTCCACCTGTTCTCACTGAACCAAAGTGTGGAGTGGAGTGTAAAGGACACGAGACTGTCAGGTCTTCATAATCATTTGGGTTTGACAGTCAAGTGTAGAAGGAGATGAAATGAGGAAAAAGAAGAGCCGCCTCCCAGGGGGTTATTGTGGGAAGAGTGTCTGCTGTCCTAAATACATATATTCACTAATATTTCACTCACGACTCCAATAGCAAACCTGATGGGTATCTTTTATCACTCTGTTCAGTGTGCCGGTATAATAACAATACATCCACTCTCCAAGATGAGGCTAGTATTGTCAGCCAGGCACCTTAGTGGCACAAACTATTTGTAGCGTTTCAGGCAAAAGAATACTGTACCATACAATTTGCCATAACACGTTCTCCATACAGAACAAGGAGTGTAAGTGGGAGAAACAAGCGCTGAGACAGAAAAATCAATGGGCAGGGTTGAGGGCAGCGGGGCTTGAAGCAAACTAACTCTCTCACACACTCGCTGCCTCAAGGAGTCTGTCAAACAGAGAGAGTTCTGAGTATCTCGCCAAACTCCAGGACCGAGGGGAAACCCTGTTCTAGAAAGTGCTGGTAGATTATGGATAAATTTTTATTGCTGAATGAAATGGGGGAACGTAAACAGTAAGTCATTCACTGAATATGAATCGCTATAGTTTGTCCTGACTATGAATCATTTACTTGGCAATCCCTTCGCTGTGTGGTGCAATCCCTTCGCTGTGTGGTGCAATCCCTTCGCTGTGTGGTGCAATCCCTTCGCTGTGTGGTGCAATCCCTTCGCTGTGTGGTGCAATCCCTTCGCTGTGTGGTGCAATCCCTTCGCTGTGTGGTGCAATCCCTTCGCTGTGTGGTGCAATCCCTTCGCTGTGTGGTGCAATCCCTTCGCTGTGTGGTGCAATCCCTTCGCTGTGTGGTGCAATCCCTTCGCTGTGTGGTGCAATCCCTTCGCTGTGTGGTGCAATCCCTTTGGTGTCATTCAAGAAGCGTCTGAATGCAGACAAGTGGGTGTGAAACTACACATGCACGACACGCAACACGAACACTGGGGATGGTTTAGCTGGGTTTTGATCGACAGGTGCTGTCACTCTCCTCCCTCTTCCATCATTGTCACAGACGTTGGTCGACTCTCCTCTTCTAGTGTCTCACTGGCAGAATGTAGGTCCTTTGGAAGGCAGATTCCACAGCCATGTTATTTTTGTAATCCAAAGAGATCACGTCGGCTTTGAATGACGGTTCTGTACGATTTGACCTGTCATCCCCGGAGAGAGGGTACGAGATCCATGACTGATTAGCTCATCTTTAAAGCGCCAATCAGCAGTTGAAAGAAAAACAAAGTATTCTCTTCCCCTGTTTCGGTACAAAGCCTGGGTATGAGGCTGAAGAAAACGCCTCTGTGCTGACCATCCATGATATCAAAAATATAGTTCTCACCATGTTTTGCGGCCATATAGTGTTGGTTTGAATTTACTTTGTTTACAAACATTGGAGAAAAACAAGCTTATATTTTGGTGTCTGATGGGGTATGAAGTTGAAGTAAGCTCATGAGGCATATATACTGAACAAAAATATAGACTCCACATGCAACAATTTCAAGGATTTACAGTTCATATAAGGAAATCAGTCAATTGAAACAAATGAATTAGACCATAATCTATGGTTTTCACGTCACGGAATACAGATATGCATCTGTTGGTCACAGATGCCTTTTTAAAAAATGTAGCGGCGCTGATTGTAAAACCAGTCAGCGCGACTCATCTCCTTCTCATAGAGTTTATCAGGCTGTTGACTGTGTCCTGTGGAATGTTGTCCCACTCTTCTTCAATAGCAGTGCGAAGATGCCGTGCATTATCATGCTGAAACATGAAGTGATGGCGGTGGATGAATGGCACACAAATGGGCCTCAGGTTCTCATCATGGTAACTCTGTGCATTCAAATTGCCATCAATAAAATGCAATTGTGTTCATTGTCTGTAGTTTATGCCTGCCCATACCATAACCCCACTGCCACCATTGGGCACAATGTTCACAACGTTGACAAACTGCAGCCCTCCAATATTTTTTTTTCTCCCCAATTTCGTGGTATCCAATTGCTGGCAGTTACTATCTTGTCTCATCGCTACAACCTCCATACAGGCACGGGAGAGACGAAGGTCAAAAGCCACGCGTCCTCCGAAACACGACCCAAACAAGCCGCACTGCTTCTTAACACGGCGCGCATCCAACCTGGAAGCCAGCCGTACCAATGTGTCGGAGGAAACACTGTGCACCTGGCTACCTTGGTTAGCGCGCACTGCGTCCGGCCCGCCACAGGAGTCGCTGGTGTACGATGAGACAAGGATATCCCTACCGGCCAAACCGTCCCTAACCCAGATGACGCTAGGCCAATTGTGCATCGCCCCACGGACCTCCCGGTCGCGACCGGCTGCGACAGAGCCTGGGCGCGAACCCAGACTCTCTGGTGGTACAGCTAGCGCTGCGATGCAGTGCCCTAGACCACTGCGCCACCCGGGAGGCAGCCCTCCAAGACTTTTGGATAGAATTCAATAATTTTCTAAAATTGCATATACCTCATATGCCTCACATTAGTATGTGTTCTGTTGTGCAAGCAGCTTGTTCTTTGCTTTTCTAAAGCCTAGTCATTCTTTAGTTGTGTCAAAATGAAACCTCCACAGCCAGGAGTGGACAACCAGTCCATATGAATAGAGAAAGAGATCTGTTAAACCAATTCACCATAGACTGTTTGTTGTAACTCATTTTATATCGGCCTGCTCTCTCTCTCTCTGTACCCTCTCTGACTGTCGTGTCAACATGGTAATTAGTATGCTCAGACTAAGGTGTGCCCCCGTGGAACCCGACTCCACCGCCCTTCACCCTTCATTAGCAAGGTCACTTCCTGGAGTGTATGGCCGTGGCGTGGACCCATGAATCAGGCCCACCTGACAGCTTAACACACACACACACACACAACTTATGAAGTGTTATAACATGTCAGATGGCCAGAGGGAGCGTCAGGTCTGCATATCTGAGAGGGGCGATGTCCTCCTATTGGTATTCCCTACAGCTCTGTTATGCTCTGCTCTGCCAGGGACCCAGCCACTAGGTAAATGTCTAAGGGCTGTTGGTGTAGCTGGGGCTGTCACCACTAATATATGTGCACAGGGGGCAGCTATAGAAAATGTCAGTGTTCTGGCCTTTCTAACCCAGTGTCAGCAGGCGAGAGTTGGAAGGAAAGCAGGGTGGAATGGAAGGAAGTAAGCCTAGTAGGTCTGATGTTAGTTGTTGTACTGTGCTATACTGGCACCTCTCTTTCCATTGTGTTAATGGTTAGACTGTGCAGTTGAATATGGAATAGACAGAGCAACACTTAGTCACATTGGTTCAAGGAAGGAATAGAAAATAAATGCCACTATGTTAAATAGGATTATTGTTAGTGGGTTGTTGTAAATGTTACTGCTTAAAAATATTGCATTTCAGTGTTCGCTTTTGGCAGTCAATTATCATTGATTATTATTGTAGCTAGCGCTTTTCTGCAAAATTATTCTATTAATTTTTGTTTCCCCTTAATGGGGCCTGATGAACGTGTTAAGTAGAGAATTGTCCCTAAAGGTACTCTTCTTGTCACTGTGGAAGTGATGCGGCACAGCACTGAGCTGGATGATCAATCTGCCGTGTCCTCATTTCATCTGATTTGCAAGCTAGAGAGAATTAAGTAATTGGCATTTATGCAAAACAAAAGAGAATTTGCTTTAAAAAAAACGTTTTTGTTTTTTTCAAGTACTGTAGAACCAAATCTGTACCCTGTGTCTTCTCTAGGGTTATATATGCCTGTCTGTCTGTCTTAGTTTACGATATGTGTGCGAATGTGCATTTAAGTACATTTGTGCATTTAAGTGTGTGTGTGTGGATGCAATATATTTTGTGCTTTGGCTCTAGATACAGAGAGCAGCAAGATTGGCATCATTTCACCTGTCACAGAGCAGATCCAGTTCATATGGAGAAGGAAGATGTACATACAGAGCCTTCAGAAAGTATTCACGCCCCTTGACTTTTTCCACATTTTGTTGTGTTACAACCTGAATTTAAATGGGATTAGATTGAGATTGAGATGTATGTCAAAGTGGAATGTAAAGGTGAAATGTCTTGAGTCAATAAGTATTCAACCCCTTTGTTATGACAAGCCTAAATAAGTTCAGGAGTAAACATTTGCTTAACAAGTCACATAATACGTTGCATGTACTCACTCTGTGTGCAATAATAGTATTTAAAATGATTTTTTAATGACTACCACATCGCTATACCCCCCACATACAATTATCTGTAAGGTCCCTCAGTCAAGCAGTAAATTTCAAACACAGATTTAACCACAAAGACCAGGGAGGTTTTCCAATGCCTCACAAAGAAGGGCACCTATTTGTAGATGGGTAGAAAAAGGCAGACATTGAATATCCATTTGAGCATGGTGAAATTATTAATGACACTTTTGGATGGTGTATCAATACAACCAGTCACTACAAAGGTACAGGCGTCCTTCCTCACTCAGTTACCGGAGAGGAAGTTACAGTTGCAGAGTTTAATGGATGTGATGGGAGAAAACCTTGTAGTTACTCCACAATACTAACTTAAATGACAGAGTGAAAAGAATGAAGCCTGTACAGAATACAAGTATTCCAAACACATGCAACATGCACAAGTAAAACTGCAGAACATGTTGCAAAGAAATGCACTTGATGTCCTGAAAACAGCATTATATTTGGGGAAAACACAACACATCACGAAGTACCACTTCATATGTTCAAGCATAGTGGTGGCTGCATCATGTTCTACTCCTTGTGCTTGTCATTGGCAAGGACTAGGGAGGTTTATTGGATAAAAAGAAACAGGATAGAGCTAATCCTAGAGAAAAACCTGGTTCAGTCTGCTTTCCAACAGACACTGGGAAACATTCGCTATTCAGAAGGAAAATAACTGAAAACACAAGGCCAAATCTACACTGGAGTTGCGTTCCAAGACGACATTGAATGTTCCTGAGTGGTCTAGTTGCAGTTTTATCTTAAATGGGCTTAAATCTATGGTAAGACTTGCAATGTCTGAATTTTGAAAATAATAATGTGCAAGTATTGTACAAGCCATGTGTGTAAAGCTCTTAGAAACATACACAGAAAGACTCACAGCTGTAATCACTGCCAATGGTGATTTTAACATGTATTGACCCAGGGGTGGGAATAGTTACACAAATGAGATATTTCATTTGCAAAAAATGTGTAAAAACATGTTTTGATTTTGTCATTATGGGGTACTGTGCAGGGGTTTTTGTTTTTTCCTTTAAATTATTAGACAACCAGGTGAGTGGAGTTCCTTACTAATTAGTGACCTGAATTCATCAATCAAGTACAAGGGTCCATGCCACTCGGAACATATTCTCTCCATGTCATTATACAGCGCAGTAATCCAAGACTGAGAGGGGGAGAGCGAGCGAGAGCCTGATCACTGTGACTGACCCAAACTTAAGGAAAGTTTTAACTATGTACAGACTCAGTGAGCATAGACTTGCTATTGAGAAAGACCACCGAAGGAAGACATGGCTCTCAAGAGAAGACAGGCTATATACGCATTGTCCACGAAATGAGGTGGAACCTCCTGCCCAATGTATGACCATATTAGAGAGACATATTTCCCTCAGATTACACAGATCCACAAAGAATTTGAAAACAAACCCAATCTTGATAAACTCCCATATCTAGTGGGTGAAATACCACAGTGTGCCATCACAGCAGCAAGATTTGTGACCTGTTGCCACAATAAAAGGGCAACCAGCGAAGAACAAGCACCATTGTAAATACAACCCATATTTATGTTTATTTATTTTCCCTTTTGTACTTGAACTATTTACACATGAAATGACATTTGAAATGTCTTTATTGTTTTGGATCTTTTGTGAGTAATGTTTCTGTTATTTCACTTTTGTGTATTATCTATTTCACTTGCTTTGGCATGTTTCCCATGCCAATAAAGCCCTTCAATTCAAATTGAGAGAGAGATGCACTTGGACTGGCTTTGAACAAGCCTTATCATACTAAAGCAGGGCCTGGTCCTCTGTTTACAGTGTAAACCAATCAGACCACGTGATTATGACTGCTTCCATTAATAACAGCAGACAGGCTGTTTGAGTTCAAATATATGTTTGAGTTCAAATATAAGTCAGATGTATTTTTTCAGTTGATATCGCCCCGAGACAGACGTTAAATTACTGCCACAGAGAAGCATTTCAACTGATGTCTTTGTGTGGGTACTGTAGAGTGGAGAAGTGAAGGACATTGGGTACCAGTCAACATTTTGGATGCACACAAGGGTTTTTCTTTATTTTTTTACTGTTTTCTATATTGTAGAATAATAGTGAAGACATCAAAACTATGAAATAATAAATCCTACAATGTGATTTTCTGGAGAGAAAAAAAATCTCATTTTGTCTGTCAGTTTACCTATGATGAAAATTACAGGCCTCTCTCATCTTTTTAAGTGGGAGAACTTGCACAATCGGTGGCTGACTAAATACTTTTTTGCCCCACTGTATATTTTATTCTTTAGGTTCTTGAAAGTAGCCACCCTTTGTCTTGATGACTGGTTTTCCAAGTCTTGACAATCTCTCAAACAGCTTCATCTGGAATACATTTCCAACAGTCTTGATGGAGTTCCCACATATGCTGAGCACTTGTTGGCTGCCTTCACTCTGAAGTTCAACTCATCCCAAACTCATTTGAGTTGAGGTCGGGTGATTGTGGAGGCCAGGTCATCTGATGCAGCGCTCTAATGTATTTCCCATTTTGTTAGCTTAATTAGCAACGACAACCTTTCATTTCTGCATGTTCCTTCCAATGGAGTCCCAAAATCCATTGTGAAAATGATCAGAGGTTACGCAATTGATGACGTTCTTCCCAGATAAATCCTATCATCAGTAGGTATCTCTGTTTTGAATGACTTGAAGTGCAGCAGCAGCGGCTAGGCAGCCTGTCCTGAGACGTGAGTACTGTTCAATAGTGCATTGTCTCAGTCAGTCTGTGGATAGCTGCATCTACAGTACCAGCCAAAAGTTTGGACACACCTACTCATCCCAGGATTTCTCTTTATTTATACTATTTTCTACATTCTCTACAAATGGAATCATGAATTAATCAAAAAGTGTTTAACAAATCCAAATATATTTTATATTCTTCAAAGTATCCACCCTTTGTCTTGATGACAGCTTTGCACACGCTTGGCATTCTCTCAACCAACTTCACCTGGAATGCATTTCCAACAGTCTTGAAAGAGCCGAGCAGTTGTTGGCTGCTTTTCCTCCACTCTGCGTTTCAACTCATCCCAAGCCATCTCAGTTAGGTTGAGGTCGGGTGATTGTGGAGGCCAGGTCATCTGATGCAGCACTCTATCACTCTTCTTCCTGGTCAAATAGCCCCTACACAGCTTGGAGGTGCGTTTTGGGTCATTGTCCTGTTGAAAAACAAATGAGTCCCACTAAGAGCAAACCAGATGGGATGGCGTATTGATACAGAATGCAGTTGTAGCCATCTCTCTCTCTTATATGATTCCATATGTGTTATTTCATAGTTTTGATGTCTTCACTATTATTCAACATTGTAGTAAAAATAAAGAAAAACCCTTGAATGAGCAGCGGTGTCCAAACTTTTAACTGATACTGTACATGCCACAGAACATGTTACCCAAGGTGAAATGAAATATTTTGTCAGCTTTTATTTTACATTAAGAAATGTATCAACACCATAAATAATATTTGCGATGATATTAACATGGTTTTGTTGATGTTGCCTTGGTCATGGGGTGGTTTTGATCAGTTTTGTATTTAATTTAATTTCATCAGATTTTCACAGTGAATTTACTAAACTATCTTGCTGCTGGTCAACATTTTAATAGGAAAGACTCTTTCTAATCAACAATCATTCTAGTGCTTGCAATCAAAAGTCAATCAGAAGGCTAACATTAAGCCTTTTGCATGTTATATTTTGAGGTTTAAAAAAAAACAAATGTTCCCCAATGGTAAACAGCTCTAGCTGCTGTCTACAGAGTGCATGTTTGCTTTTGTATATCTAAGTGGGCCCTTTACATGGAGTGATCTCCTCTCCTCCACTCTTCACTCTGTGTGTGTTAGACAGCCGAGGTTGCGCCGGCCCGCCCGCCCGTGCTGTGTGTCACACAGACCTGGCTAGTGTTTTAGAGGCCCAGGCTAACAGGGAGCTCAGAGCCAGGCAGGAAGTGTTTTGGACTGGTGGGCCGTGAAAACATACGCAGCTCTGTGGTCGGTTAGCGAGGTGGCGGGTGGCGTTTAGAGAGAACACACTGGTTACCCAGATCATGCAGCCATGTGGCCACAACCACATGGCTGCACAGGCCAGAGAGGGGGAGAGAGAAGAGAGAATAGAGAGAGGAGAGCAGACAGACGGATAGAGAAGAAAGGAGGAGCTACAGACGATGGTTGGATGGATGGAGGTATTGAGCAGTTCAGAGATCTTGTTGCCACACTTCATTCTGCTTATTTAACTTGCATAGTTTAATAAAAGTTAAATAAAAAATACAAATCTATATTTATAAATCCACATGTTTGACCCATGTTATGTGTGCATACTGTTTAAGCTTTTTCCATGCTTGACATGGAACTGCAAAGTGTTGACACTTCTCTGTGAAGAATCCTATTTTTACTTTACATTATGTAGTAGTCTTGAGTCCTGGTTGTCTCTTTTCACAGAAAGGCATTACCACAGAGAACGAGACTGCTCACTCAAGTTTTCAGCCAACACTTCACCACAGAGAAACAGTGTCCTTGGTCTCCCAGGAAATTCCCAGCTACTGTACAGATAGATGGTTGTGGGGAAAGAAACATTTAGAAAAATTCTCTAGAATGCAGGGATGACATAGAGGAGAAGAATTGAGCATGGTTATCCAATCCCACAGGGTGGAGCAACATGTCAGAGACAGTGTCCTATCCTCTATCCAGCGGACCTATAGGAGGGCAGGGAAAGGACAGCATGTATGTACAGCTGGTTGGTTGACGTAGGCAAGTTGTGTCGGTGGTGAGTTGTTTGCCGGGTTGACGTCATGGCCACATCAGCGTTCCTCACTTCTCCTTACTCCCCCGGAGCAGCTGAGGCCTGAAGTCTTCTCCACAGGGACAGCCTCTCTGTGATCTGGAGCCGCTGAGGCCTGAAGTCTACTCCACAGGGACAGCCTCTCTGTGATCTGGAGCCGCTGAGGCCTGAAGTCTTCTCCACAGGGACAGCCTCTCTGTGATCTGGAGCTGCTGAGGCCTGAAGTATTCTCCACAGGGACAGCCTCTCTGTGATCTGGAGCCGCTGAGGCCCGCAGTCTTCTCCACAGGGACAGCCTCTCTGTGATCTGGAGCCGCTGAGGCCCGCAGTGTTCTCCACAGGGACAGCCTCTCTGTGATCTGGTGCCGCTGAGGCCCGCAGTCTTCTCCACAGGGACAGCCTCTCTGTGATCTGGAGCCGCTGAGGCCCGCAGTCTTCTCCACAGGGACAGCCTCTCTGTGATCTGGAGCCGCTGAGGCCTGAAGTATTCTCCACAGGGACAGCCTGTCTGTGATCTGGAGCCGCTGAGGCCCGCAGTCTTCTCCACAGGGACAGCCTCTCTGTGATGTGGTGCCGCTGAGGCCCGCAGTCTTCTCCACAGGGACAGCCTGTCTGTGATCTGGAGCCGCTGAGGCCCGAAGTCTTCTCCACAGGGACAGCCTGTCTGTGATCTGGAGCCGCTGAGGCCCGCAGTCTTCTCCACAGGGACAGCCTCTCTGTGATGTGGTGCCGCTGAGGCCCGCAGTCTTCTCCACAGGGACAGCCTGTCTGTGATCTGGTGCCGGTGAGGCCTGCAGTCTTCTCCACAGGGACAGCCTGTCTGTGATCTGGTGCCGGTGAGGCCTGCAGTCTTCTCCACAGGGACTGCCTCTCACCACACCCAGCAGCACAATCCCTAGCTAATCCCTGTTTTCACCCCACTCTGCTCTGCATAGTAACAAGGGAATAATACATGGGTAGTTGTGGTGGTCCAATACACATGCTCTGTGACGGTACCTGGTGCTGACATTGAAGGGGATGTGAAGATGGTTAATGTTGTGAAGGTTATGGATGGTGTTGAGAGGGGATCAGTGGGGTGATTGATTTTTAGGTTACTGAATTCACAAGACTTTAATATAATTATTTCCTGTAGGGATTTTAGATGTAACCCTGATTATGTTCGACCTGTAACTGAAATACAGTGCATTCGGAAAGTATTCAGACCCCTTCCATTTTCCCAAAAAATATTACGTTTCAGCCTCATTCTAAAAATAATACAATATTATTTTCCTCATCAATCTACACACAATACCCCATAATGACAAAGCGAAAACATGTTTTTATAATTTTTTGCTAATTTATTAAACATAAAAAACAGACACCTTATTTACATAAGTATTCAGAAACATTGCTATGAGACTCGAAATTGAGCTCAGGTGCATCCTGTTTCCATTGATCATCCTTGAGATGTTTCTTCAACTTGATTGGAGTCCACAGCCAAGACAACACAGGAGGGGCTTTGGGGCAAGTCTTAGAATGTCCTTCAGTGGCCCAGCCAAAGCCTGGACTTGAACCCGATCGATAACCTCTGGAGAGACCTGAAAATACCTGTGACGCAAAGCTCCCATCCAACCTGACAGAGCTTGATAGTGTGGGTCAATTCCTTCAACAACTGATCAGGTCTATATAATTATCAAACATACATTAGTAATGGAAAGGAAACACGGACTCTTTGTTTAAGTATTAAAAGAATCCTTTAGTAATACAATTGTAGGCAGAAGTTGGTGCAGAGTACAATATATAAAGCTCTCCCCAGGTTCTGCAAAATGTCTAAGACATCCTGTAACTCATATAGCCTCCCCAGTCCTCCTTGCGTGACTTTCCCTGGCAACAACATTTTAATAATTATAAACTCCCCCTTATCAGCAATTAAAAGCTCAGAATTGGGTTTGACCGAAACTTGACCTTTTCATCAGTATAGGGTCATAACAAGGTGAACGAGTTCAAGCATCTTCTGACAGGTGACTGTTTTCATCAGGCCTGCGGCAGCCTTGTGTTCTCAGAAAACCAGTGGTATTCTCAGAACCTCAGATAGCCAGGTGGGGCCCAGACAGGAGGAGTCTGAGCATAGGCTGTTTCTGCCTTCTGATAGTGTCTGAAGGGCACAACACTCAAAACAGGTGTTAAAACATACAAGACCTTACAGTTTATCATAACACAATTTATTAACCCTTTAAAAAATATGAGGCCTTGGTTTAACCTTTCAATAGGATCTGCAGAGAAGATTGGGAATGGGTGTGCCAAGCTTGTAGCTTCATACCCAAGAAGACTCCAGGTTGTAATCGCTGCCAAAAGGTGCTTCAACAAAGTACTGAGTAAAGGGTCTGGAAAAAAACAACAATTTAATCCATTTTAGAATAAGTCTGTAACGTAACAAAATGTGGAAAAAGTCCAGGGATCTCAATACTTTCCGAATGCACTGTATAGCGTGTGAACTTCAAATCAAATTTTATTTGTCACATACACATGGTTAGCAGATGTTAATGAGAGTGTAGCGAAATGCTTGTGCTTCTAGTTCCGACAATGCAGTAATAACCAACAAGTAATCTAACTAACAATTCCAAAACTACTGTCTTATACACAGTGTAAGGGGATAAAGAATATGTACATAAGGATATATGAATGAGTGATGGTACAGAGCAGCATAGGCAAGATACAGTAGATGGTATCGAGTACAGTATATACATATGAGATGAGTATGTAAACAAAGTGGCACAGTTAAAGTGGCTAGTGATACATGTTTTACATAAGGATGCAGTCGATGATATAGAGTACAGTATATACGTATGCATATGAGATGAATAATGTAGGGTAAGTAACATTATATAAGGTAGCATTGTTTAAAGTGGCTAGTGATATATTTACATCATTTCCCATTATTAAAGTGGCTGGAGTTGTGTCAGTGTGTAGGCAGCAGCCACTCAATGTTAGTGGTGGCTGTTTAACAGTCTGATGGCCTTGAGATAGAAGCTGTTTTTCAGTCTCTCGGTCCCAGCTTTGATGCACCTGTACTGACCTCGCCTTCTGGATGATAGCGGGGTGAACAGGCAGTGGCTCGGGTGGTTGATGTCCTTGATGATCTTTATGGCCTTCCTGTAACATCGGGTGGTGTAGGTGTCCTGGAGGGCAGGTAGTTTGCCCCCGGTGATGCGTTGTGCAGACCTCACTACCCTCTGGAGAGCCTTACGGTTGAGGGCGGAGCAGTTGCCGTACCAAGCGGTGATACAGCCCGCCAGGATGCTCTCGATTGTGCATCTGTAGAAGTTTGTGAGTGCTTTTGGTGACAAGCCGAATTTCTTCAGCCTCCAGAGGTTGAAGAGGCGCTGCTGCGCCTTCGTCACGATGCTGTCTGTGTGAGTGGACCAATTCAGTTTGTCTGTGATGTGTATGCCGAGGAACTTAAAACTTGCTACCCTCTCCACTACTTAAAGTGAAGTCAAGCTAAAACATGGCCGCAATTGACAGGGATTATGCTATGGTGATGGTAAGTAATCTCTATCCCAATTGTCACCTTTCTGATCAATGGGCAGATGAATACCCCTCTGCCCCCAGGCCCTACAGAGGTACAGCAGGAGATGGATTCTTATCCCACCATCTATCTCTAACGCTCTCTCTCTCTCTATTTCTATTTCTTTCTCTCTCTCTCTCTCTCTCTTTCTATTTCTTTATCTTTTGCTCTCTCTCTTTCTATTTCTTTATCTTTCGCTCTCTCTCTCTCTCTCTCTCTCTCTCTCTCTCTCTCTCTCTCTCTCTCTCTCTCTCTCTCTCTCTCTTTCTATTTCTATTTCTTTCTCTCTCTCTCTCTCTCTCTTTCTATTTCTTTATCTTTTGCTCTTTCTATTTCTTTATCTTTCGCTCTCTCTCTCTCTCTCTCTCTCTCTCTCTCTCTCTCTCTCTCTCTCTCTCTCTCTCTCTCTCTCTCTCTCTCTCTCTCTCTCTCTTTCTATTTCTATTTCTTTCTCTCTCTCTCTTTCTATTTCTTTATCTTTCGCTCTCTCTATCTCTCTCTCTCTCTCTCTCTCTCTCTCTCTCTCTCTCTCTCTCTCTCTCTCTCTCTCTCTTTCTATTTCTTTATCTTTCGCTCTCTCTCTCTCTCTCTCTCTCTCTTTCTATTTCTTTATCTTTCGCTCTCTCTCTCTTTCTATTTCTTTATCTTTCGCTCTCTCTCTCTTTCTATTTCTTTATCTTTCGCTCTCTCTCTCTCTCTCTCTCTCTCTCTCTCTCTCTCTCTCTCTCTCTCTCTCTCTCTTTCTTTTCTTTATCTTTTGCTCTCTCTCTCTTTCTATTTCTTTATCTTTTGCTCTCTCTCTCTCTCTCTCTCTCTCTCTCTCTCTTTCTATTTCTTTATCTTTTGCTCTCTCTCTCTCTCTCTCTCTTTCTATTTCTTTATCTTTTGCTCTCTCTCTCTCTTTCTATTTCTTTATCTTTTGCTCTCTCTCTCTCTCTCTCTCTCTCTCTCTCTCTTTCTATTTCTTTATCTTTCACACTCTCTTTTTCTCGCTCTCTGTCGCTCATGCTCTCGCTGGTCCTCACACACACACACACACACACACACACACACACACACACACACACACACACACACACACACACACACACACACACACACACACACACACACACACACACACACACACACACACACACACACACACACACACACACACACACACACACACACACACACACACACACACACACACACACACAAAGGGCCATCTCTGGCTGGTGGCCTACCTTTTTACCCTCCTCTCACCCCACAGGATCCAAGCTTATCCCTCCCCAATTTCATCTATAGCCCTAAATCCTCCTGATCAGATCATTCCCTGGCAGCCACCACCGTTACGTTGTGTCTACCCCCCCAGAAGTGGTTCACTCCAACAGGTAATCCAGGGGATGTTTTCCACACACTCTATGGGCTCTTTTCACTGGAGTGCACAACTGTTTCTGTATTTTTCCTGGCCACCGTACTGAGCCCTGTACAGTTCAGGATTTAAGCATTGTGTGTCGGTCTCTCTAGTCGGCCCACTGTTTGTATTCCATTGTTGTCCAAGGTAAAGCCAAGGCCTGGTGGGCCCTACTATTTGTCAGATTGGTTTGGCTGATATGGTGAAAAAGCTTTTTTTTAGTTCAAGTTTGAAAAGGTATCAGATGCAGAGAGATTTGACAAGCAGTTTTCTTGAGCCTCCCTCTGTCAGAGTCATGGAATTTTTATTTGTATTTATTTATTTAACCTTTATTTAACTAGGCAAGTCAGTTAAGGGAGTGTTGAACAGCACTTTCTCTCCCCGCACCCCCTCCCCTCGGCCCTCCTCCCTGTGGCCCTGCTCCAGGCCCCCGGCCTCCAGGCCTCTCTCCCCTGCTCTCCGCTGACCAGCTGGGTCCAAATTACAAAGAGCCTACCACACTGCCACTTTATGTGCAATTCCACTTTTTTATTGAGAAACAAGATTGTTTTTCGCCTCACAAATTGTATTTGGTTTTGTGCTCCTTCCTGCAACCCCTACATGCCCCCCCGCTCCCTCAGAACACAGCAGTGCCCTACTGTGTTGACAGACATCACTTTTTTTGGGCCAATGTCTGGAATCTCCCATTTTTATATTTCTCTTTGTTCAGTTGTTCTCTGACTGGAGGGAACTTAGTAATCAGTTATTTCCTTCCTCTGGAACAGAAAATTGTTCCTGAGACTTCAATCTCAGAAGATCAACATTATGATGACCTTCTAACACTGAGAGGAGGCTGTTGATGCCCAGAGGAGCAGACAGGCCACAGTGCATCAGGAAGGGTCAATCTGTGGGGAATGACATATTTGTGTGATGTTTCTAAAGTCTATCGGCCTACTGCGTTCATGTCAATGACCATGGGCTGGACAACATCCAGACAGATTCTGAATGGTTTGAGCTTGGTGTGATAAGGTATGGTTTAATCATCTAGGAAGTTACTCATACCATTCTATTTTGATAGATCTAGACAATAGAGCACAGTGCTGCTCCAGTTCTTTAAAGATAGACAAAAACTGTATTTAGAATTGTTCATCATGAAAGAGTTCTCTAGGCTAGGGAACGGTTGTGTTGTATAGTTTCTGGTTATTCTTCCCCATAGATGTGAAGCTCAGTGATCAGAGTGTTATTCCACGTGTCGTTTCCTGCTCCACGGCTTTAGACAGTCAGTGTATGAATCGTCTGCTGCACGGAGGAAAGTCATCTCCTTCCAAATGACCAGGAACATTGATAGATCTGTTAGTGAGGACATTCAAGTCCGCATATCTCTTTCATTATATTCCTCAATGGCAACTGGGGAAATTTTACTTCAGTATCGGCAAGGTCTATTATAATGGAAAAGGAGAGAAAATTGTCACTTTAAACATGTATATGGCTTCAAGCGTAATAGTGAAAGTAATTTGTTAAGTGCTTATAAATCCCTTGCTAAAGTTTCCAAGATTTCTGCCTAAAGCAAGCACTTAATTAGCATATTAATTTTTCAGAATGGCTTTGAGGAGCGCTCCTCAATTTTTCCCAATTTCATTTTTTTCACTCCCTTAATGTGAAAATATTTTCTCCCGTTCTGCAATTTATTTATCAAAGCTGAAGCTTCATTTGGATTCACTGTGAGTTTTTTCCTGTGTGAGTCTGGGAGGAGGAGGTGTATCTGTGCTCGGCATCACTGGGGCCCTATAATAAGCTATACGCTGCTTCTATCAATCTTCATAACTGTAAAATAATCTATTGACTATGGGTAGGGGTGTAAAGCACATGTAATCATTAAGATAAGAGAAAGGAGTGAGTATTGCCTCTGTTTGTCAAGATAGGCAGCAATATTCTGTTCTACCAAGGCGATATTAAAATAGCATGCTGTAAAATAAATAAACAGCCATGACAGCTTCATGTCATTCTCCTGAACAGTGTTTATTTGTCACCAGGGTGTAATGGTGATGTAATGACCTCAGCTCTAACCTGAAGATGAAATCAACATGGTCTTTGATGTAAGGTGATTGCAGAGCTGCATTGCTTTGAAGCCTATAGGCTACACTATATTTACGTCAAGGAGTCCACATGGTGCATGGTTATGAAGCCTATAGGTTACACTATATTTACGTCAAGGAGTCCACATGGTACATGGTTATGAAGCCTATAGGACACACTATATTTACGTCAAGGAGTCCACATGGTGCATGGTTATGAAGCCTATAGGACACACTATATTTACGTCAAGGAGTCCACATGGTCCACATGGTGCATGGTTATGAAGCCTATAGGACACACTATATTTACGTCAAGGAGTCCACATGGTGCATGGTTATGAAGCCTATAGGACACACTATATTTACGTCAAGGAGTCCACATGGTGCATGGTTATGAAGCCTATAGGACACACTATATTTACGTCAAGGAGTCCACATGGTGCATGGTTATGAAGCCTATAGGACACACTATATTTACGTCAAGGAGTCCACATGGTGCATGGTTATGAAGCCTATAGGACACACTATATTTACGTCAAGGAGTCCACATGGTGCATGGTTATGAAGCCTATAGGACACACTATATTTACGTCAAGGAGTCCACATGGTGCATGGTTATGAAGCCTATAGGTTACACTATATTTACGTCAAGGAGTCCATATGGTGCATGGTTATGTCAAAGCAGGGCTTTAACTCCTGTTTCATGAATATCCTCTGATGAAACAGAACGGAAGCTTCTGTTCTGCAGCCGTACAGCAGGTCTCGGTTCCACATTGTCTCGGCATTGAGAAGGGTTGGTTAGGTTATGTGTTCAGTCTGGAATCTGGCCAATAAATGGATCTGATTGAGTACTAGGCTACTACACTCTAATCCTTGATAGTTGACCCTGCTTTGACCTTCTGGATTACTCTCAAAGGAGTGATGATTTTTGTTACTACAGTACATTCCCCATTTTAAAGGGACAGGTTCAAATGGCACATGATCTATGTGGAGATACCTGAAGCCAGACATAATACTGTGCTGTATGTCTGGTGCTACACTTTCATATTATTGATGCTGTTCCTGAGTTGTTTACATTATAGAAATAGCAGGAAAGGGTTGAACCATGTGTAGAACAGAATGGACCCTCTGAGCAGCAAAACACACGGTAGGAAAAGAAACGGAGAACAATTGTCAGAAAATGGAACATAAATACAAAAATCGAATGGGATGTATGTGTAGCAGTGTGTTGCCTCCGTCAACCAGATCATTGTGTCTCAATGACACACACACACACACACTCTATCTCACTGGGGGGTCCTGTGGGAAGGGTGTTTGGCTGGGTGGCCTGGGCCGGGGACCAAAAACAGGCAGCCTCTCTCTGCATCCATCCAGGCAAATGTAACTAATCAGCTAAGCGGGAGCTCTCAGTCAAACAGGACTATGGCTGTCAGTCAGGGTTAGCGGCTCCCGAGCGCATTTGAATATGTGCATTACAATTCCACTTCGCAAATATGGACAAATTGGAGCTCTGCGGCTAAATTTAGGGAGCGTGAATAGAATGTGGCAAGCGTGCTGTCGCACTGTCACTCAAAAATCCAGTGACACGCCTGGCATAAGCTAAGGGGGGGCTTTGTAACTCGCAGCCACTGTCTTTCAGAAAACTTCATTCTCTGACGCTTGTTGGGGGGCTTATGTATAAGGACCTTGGTAATCAGTGCTGGATATGTGACTTGAGATGATGGAGGAGGGGAGTTGATTATCTCACCTTAATCAGGCGGGGTCCAGATATAAAGAGGCAAAGCTGATGAAGAACATCAGCTGAGTCTCGTATAGGGGCTTCTCGTCCAATCAAATCAGCTGTCTCGTATAGGGACGTCTCGTTTTCGTCTTACATAGTCTGAACAACAGTAGTAGTCAGACTCAATCACAGCCTTCGTCATCAACCACAATCAAAGTGGAGAGGCTGGCACTTAATCACAAGTAAATAAGTCAACCCAAACTAACGCATGTCGTAACACAGACCACTCTACTGGACCCTTGGGGAGGTTTTAGAGATGGGACTGCGAGAGTTGATACCCAACAGGTGTTCCCCTCGACACTCATCCCTGATTAGTATTAACACTAATCAACACTAATATGCATCTCCTGCATATATCACACTGTAATATTTAGTCAGTTCATATTGGGACAGCGTCACCTTTTTCCACAATCCATGACTGTTTTCCTTTAGTTGTCCTGCTCTGTGCCTGGATAAAGATCTGTGTTTTGAGGGTGTTTTTCACTACAGCACATCATCTAATGAAAGATCTTAATTAGATCTCCTCTGTGCCCAGAGAAATATAGATGCAATAATCAGTCTTCACTCCTATCTATCGGTTTTGCTTCCATTCTATGAGGCTCTAGGACACTTTCCGCCTTTGTCATCCATCCTCCTTTTTGTTAGTCAACTTTGAAATCCTCACATCCTCTGAAGGAAGTCTTGAGTTGCAGTTAAATAACTATTCTCGTGCTCTTGGAAAGAGTCACTGATCTCAATCCCCCTGTGATCAGAGCAGAGAGAGAGGCTGCTTTCTTCTCCTGTTGAGGCGTGTCCTTACACAACGAGGAGAGGCGACTGACTCCATCCATTACCTCAACCTCTCCATCACATCACGGCCCCCTGAGTGATTCTGTTGGCTCCTCTCTGCTTTATGACTCTATTTATCTTCTGACGGACACGACCATCTACAAACCACCTTTTTCCCCTTTACCTTCCACCTTCTTTCCGCCAATCCATCCAATTCAAACAAACTTGTACGAAATAGAGGCAGGACAATGTCTGGCTGCTTTACAGGAAGAAACTGTGGAGTGTTATCTGAGCTAGATACGTTAGACGGTGTGTCTGAATATTTCTGTGAGGGATATTGAAGCTGAGGGTGGATTGTGATGTCTACAGTAAATGCCCTGGCCCTAGACGCTCTCTGTCAGTGGTGTAGATGGTCTAATGAATGTTGAAAAGGTGTGAAGAGGCCAGGTCCTTCTACACCATCCCCTCACTGTGGACAAGGTACTGAACTACTGCAGTCAGTCTTCACTGCAGCTGCTGCTTCAAACTATCTCTTCTAAGAGTTGCTCTGAAAGCCTGTTCTAACCATCAGCCTGTATGCTAATGTGTAGGAGGGAGTCAGCAGTCATATGCCAGGTGAGAGGAGGAGGGAATGAGCTGGTCAGCAGTTTTACCAGGTGCCTGCCTTATGAGCATTCTTAAAAAGACATAAAAAGAAATACATTTCCTCTAAAACAAATGTTTTAGCATTTCATTGCACATGTAAATGGAAATGTCAGTAACTTTTTATTCTTGTCCTTGATTGGTCCTCTATCTGCTCTTTATGGTTGACTTGATGCTTGCTTGCCAAACAGGCTGGGTTGACAAGTCCCTCTACATCATAAGCTGAAAAAGAGGAGAGAAAATGTTAGGGAGAGTGGATGAAGCTAGACTAAACCTGCTGTTGATGACAGACAACCTTTTCTTCATGGTCTCCATCATCTGTGAAACAGCCCACCTGTTTCCCTCCTATTGTCATTGGTGTTTTATCAGCACTTCACAGCCCAAACAGGCAGAAGAAGTCGGCCCACTCCAAACGTGTCAAGGTGTGTGTGTGTTTGTGTCTCAGTGTGTGTGTTTGTGTCTCAGTGTGTGTGAAAGGGAATCTTTCAGCGGCAGGCTGACAGCTGACATTCTCAAAAAGGGGTAAGCAGGAAGGCCGGAGGCATTTGGAGGCACAGGAATGGAGAAGAATTATCAATCTCGATCCATGAAAGACGACAGGGCCTAAACAGCAGCATCAGCAGCATCAGCAGCTGGAGACTGACTGAGAATTCCCCAAGTCAGCGACTGGTTCCCTGCACAGATAGAAAACTCATTGCATTCTCTCCTCCATCACCATCAGGCCGTACTGTTCGCTGGTGTGTCATTCCCATTTCTCCACTCGGCGCTCTCCAGAGACTGCTTTTTCATATTCATGGATTCGGCCTGGGAATTTATGTACTTGAGATTGCAAAGATGCCTAAATCTCTGCCTGGACCGACACTATTCTATCCCCTAAACCAGGGGTAGGCAACTAGATTCATCCACGGCTGATTTTTGTCTGACCGGATGGTCAGGGGGCCAGAACATCATTATAATGATTTCTGCAATGCAAATTGACAACGACTAAGCCCAAAAATACATTGTACTTTAATTACATTGAGACACGATCACATGCCTTTTTTTTAATCATGGGAATAATGGGAACAGAATTCCTAAATTAAACTTGTTTTTAGCTGAAGTCCTGGTGATTTTAGTATTTTCTGACCAATAAACTAAAATCCAGCTGCCGACGCCTGCCCTTAGCTCTCTATCTCTGAGCACTGACTACAGTTTCTGGGTGGAGAGGAGAGGTAAAGACCAGGCATTGTTTTGTGTTCATTCCTCTGTAACACCTACTGAACCTCTCCCCTCCTCACAACACAACTCTCCCTCGTCTCCCTTTCCACCACTGCTTCACAGATGGAGCTTTTCAAATTTACACAAATAATGAGACAACGTTTGGTGTTGTAACTAACTGCACCTGCCAATCCCCCTGTGATCAGAGCAGAGAGAGAGAGGCTGCTTTCTTCTCCTGTTGAGGCGTGTCCTTACACAACGAGGAGAGGCGACTGACTCCATCCATTACCTCAACCTCTCCATCACATCACGGCCCCCTGAGTGATTCTGTTGGCTCCTCTCTGCTTTATGACTCTATTTATCTTCTGACGGACACGACCATCTACAAACCACCTTTTTCCCCTTTACCTTCCACCTTCTTTCCGCCAATCCATCCAATTCAAACAAACTTGTACGAAATAGAGGCAGGACAATGTCTGGCTGCTTTACAGGAAGAAGCTGTGGAGTGTTATCTGAGCTAGATACGTTAGACGGTGTGTCTGAATAGATCTGTGAGGGATATTGAAGCTGAGGGTGGACTGTGATTTCAAATCAAATAACATTTTATTGGTCACATACATGTGATTAGCAGATGTTATTGCGGGTGTAGCGAAATGTTTGTGCATCTAGCTCCGTCAGTGCAGTAAATCAAATCAAATCAAATTTATTTATATAGCCCTTCGTACATCAGCTGATATCTCAAAGTGCTGTACAGAAACCCAGCCTAAAACCTCAAACAGCAAACAATGCAGGTGTAAAAGCACGGTGGCTAGGAAAAACTCCCTAGAAAGGCCAAAACCTAGGAAGAAACCTAGAGAGGAACAGGCTATGTGGGGTGGCCAGTCCTCTTCTGGCTGTGCCGGTAGAGATTATAACAGAACATGACCAAGATGTTCAAATGTTCATAAATGACCAGCATGGTCGAACAATAATAAGGCAGTAATATCTAACAGTTTCACAAGATATACTGTAATACACATATACTGTAAATCTATGGAATGGATTAAGAATATATATACACTACCATTCAAAAGTTTGGCGTCACTTAGAAATGTCCTTGATTTGTAAAGAAAAGCACATTTCTTTTGTCCATTAAAATAACATAACATTGATCAGAAATACAGTGTAGACATTGTTCATGTTGTAAATGACTATTTGTATGGAATATCTACATAGTCGTACAGAGGCCCATTATCCGCAACCATCACTCCTGTGTTCCAATGGCACATTGTGTTAGCTAATCCATGTTTATAATATTAAAAGGCTAATAGAGCATTAGAAAAACCCTTTGCAATTATGTTAGCACAGCTGAAAACTGAAGAAATAAAACTGGCCTTCTTTAGAGTAGTTGAGTATCTGGAGCATCAGCATTTGTAGGTTCGATTACAGGCTCACAATGGCCAGAAACAAAGAGATTTCTTCTGAAACTCATCTGTCTATTCTTGTTTTGAGAAATGAAGGCTATTCCATGCGAGAAATTGCCAAGAAACTGAAGATCTCGTACAACGCTGTCTGCTACTCCCGTCACAGAACAGCGCAAACTGGCTCTAACCAGAATAGAAAGAGTGGGAGGCCCCGGTGTACAACTGAGCAAGAACACTTTGATTTTATTTTAATGGACAAAAATGTGCTTTCTTTCAAAAACAATGAGATGATTAATGCAAGATACGGAGACTTTATTAAAGTGGCTTGTGTTTAATTTCCTTAAAGTTGCCAGTGATTCCTAATCTATGTCTTTAGGCAGCAGCCTTTGATGTGCTGGAGTTGGCTGTTTAACAGTTAGTTGTGTAGTATAGAATATAATATGTGATATGTAATATGTAAACACAATTTAAAAGTGACTAAGATACCGTAGAATATTGTGGAGTGCAGTTTATACATATGAGATTGGTAATGGTAGATGCGGAACATTATTAAAGTGGCTAGTGATCTGTTTCTAAAAGTGGCCAGTGATTCCTAATCTATGTATATAGGTAGCCACTCCTGATGTGCTAGTGATGGCTGTTTCGCAGTCTGAAGGCCTTGAGATGGAAGCTGCTTTTCAGTCTCTCTGTCCCAGCTTTGATGCACCTGTACTGACCTCACCTTCTGGATGGTAGCGGGGTGAACAGGCAGTGGCTCGGGTGGTTGATGTCCTTGATGATCTTTTTGGCCTTCCTGTGACATCGGGTGGTGTTGGTGTCCACGACGGCGCGAGGTTTGCCCCCGGTAATGTGTTGGGCCGACTGCACTACTCTCTGGAGAACTTTGCGGTTGCCAGCGATGCGGTTGCCGTACCAGGCGGTGATACAGCCCGACAGGATGCTCTCAATTGTGCATCTGTAAAAGTTTGTTAGGGTTTTATGTGTTAAGCCACATTTCCTTAGCCTCCTGAGGTTGAGGGTCCACCCTCACTGTCTGTGTGGGTGGACCATTTAAGTTTGTCCGTGATGTGTACGCCGAGGAACTTGAAGCTTTCCACGTTTTCCACTGCGGTCCCATCAATGTGGATAGGGGGGTGTACCCTCTGCTGTTTCCTGAAGTCCACGATCATCTCCTTAGTTTTGTTGAGGTAGAGTGAAAGGTTATTTTCCTGACACTACACTCCGAGAGCCCTCACCTCCTCCCTGTAGGCTGTCTCATCATTGTTGGTAATCAAGCTTACTACTCTTGTGTTGTCTGCAAACTTGATGATTGAGGTGAATGCTTGCTTGGCCACGCAGTGGTGGGTGAACAGGGAGTCCAGGAGGGGGCTGAGCACACCTATGGGGCCCCAGAGTTGAGGATGTCTAAAGTAAATGCCCTGGCCCTAGACACTCTCTGTCAGTGGTGTAGAGGGTCTAATGAATGTTGAAAAGGTGTGAAGAGGCCAGGTCCTTCTACACCATCCCCTCACTGTGGACAAGGTACTGAACTACTGCAGTCAGTCTTCACTGCAGCTGCTGCTTCAAACTATCTCTTCTAAGAGTTGCTCTGAAAGCCTGTTCTAACCATCAGCCTGTATGCTAATGTGTAGGAGGGAGTCAGCAGTCATATGAGGAGAGAAAGCGACAGAGAAAGGAAGAGAGAGTATTCAGTAAGACGGATAGAGGAAGGGCAGGAGGAGGGAAGATGGAAGGCCTGTTGTCTGGTGTCAGAGAAGGGGAGATGGAAAGAGATGGAAGGATAGGGATGGAGAGAGGAGGGGGAAGATGGAAGGCCTGGTGTCACAGTGGAGAGAAATGGACAGAGTAATTGCGTTGTTCCAGGGCCTGAGAGATCCCTTCAACCATGACACACACACCGCACACACCGCACACCACACACACACACACACACACACACACACACACACACACACACACACACACACACACACACACACACACACACACACACACACACACACACACACACACACACACACACACACACACACACACACACACACACACACACACACACACACACACACACACACACACACACACAGAGGCTCACGTGCCTGTCAGGAGGCATAAAGACAGCAGGAGCTGAAAAAACCTAACTCTCAGTAGACAAGTTGAAGCAGCCTGCTAGCGCAAAGCCCAGCCTGAAAATGACTGGAGAGAAAGACATACAGGCAGATCATCTATCAGGGGAAGCAGATGAAACTACAGGGAGGGAAAGATGTCAGATGGACGGAGAGAATAGAAGGAAGGCAGGGAGAGATGGAGACTGAAGTGCTGCTGGCTTGCTGCTCATAAAGATGGCGGGTGATAAATGTGAGCAATGTTGATGGTTTCCATGGCTGCACTTGGCCATCCATTGTTTCGAGATGTGTTGCCTAGTGCTGATGGGTAGTCCAACCTATGGTGGTGGTGGACAAGGGGAGAGATGTGCTCTCTCCTCCTACCCACTGGGTGTTAACCTTGACTCCTTTCTCCTCTCTCCTTTTTTCCTTCTCCTCTCTCTCCTGTCTTCTCTCTCCTCCTCTTCTCTCTCCTGTCCTCTTCTCTCTCCTCTTCTCTCTCCTCTCCTCTTCTCCTATCTTCTCTCTCCTTTCCTCTTCTCTCTCCTTTCCTCTTCTCTCTCCTATATTCTCTCTCTTGTCCTCTTCTCTCTCCTATCTTCTCTCTCTTGTCCTCTTCTCTCTCCTATCTTCTCTCTCTTGTCCTCTTCTCTCTCCTATCTTCTCTCTCTTGTCCTCTTCTCTCTCCTATCTTCTCTCTCTTGTCCTCTTCTCTCTCCTATCTTCTCTCTCTTGTCCTCTTCTCTCTCCTATCTTCTCTCTCTTGTCCTCTTCTCTCTCCTATCTTCTCTCTCTTGTTGTCCTCTTCTCTCTCCTATATTCTCTCTCCTGTCCTCTTCTCTCTCTCGTCCTCTTCTCTCTCCTATATTCTCTCTCTTTTGTCCTCTTCTCTCTCCTGTCCTCATCTCGCTCCTATCTTCTCTCTTGTCCTCTTCTCTCTCCTGTCCTCTTCTCTCTCCTATCTTCTCTCTCTTGTCCTCTTCTCTCTCCTATCTTCTCTCTCTTGTCCTCTTCTCTCTCCTATATTCTCTCTCTTGTCCTCTTCTCTCTCCTATATTCTCTCTCTTGTCCTCTTCTCTCTCCTATATTCTCTCTCTTGTCCTCTTCTCTCTCCTATATTCTCTCTCCTGTCCTCTTCTCTCTCTCGTCCTCTTCTCTCTCCTGTCCTCTCTCTCGTCCTCTTCTCTCTCCTATATTCTCTCTCTTGTCCTCTTCTCTCTCCTGTCCTCATCTCACTCCTGTCCTCTTCTCTCTCATATATTCTCTCTCTTGTCCTTTTCTCTCTCCTATCTTCTCTCTCTTGTCCTCTTCTCTCTCCTATCTTCTCTCTCTTGTCCACTTCTCTCTCCCATTTCTCTCTCCTATATTATCTCTCTTGTCCTCTTCTCTCTCCTGTCCTCATCTCGCTCCTATCTTCTCTCTTGTCCTCTTCTCTCTCTTGTCCTCTTCTCTCTCTTGTCCTCTTCTCTCTCCTGTCCTCTTCTCTCTCCTGTCCTCTTCTCTCTCCTGTCCTCTTCTCTCTCCTATCTTCTCTCTTGTCCTCTTCTCTCTCCTATATTGTCTCTCCTGTCCTCTTCTCTCTCCTATATTCTCTCTCTTGTCCTCTTCTCTCCTCTTCTCTCTCTCGTCCTCTTCTCTCTCATATATTCTCTCTCCTGTCCTCTTCTCTCGTATTCTCTCTCTTGTCCTCTTCTCTCTCCTATATTCTCTCTCCTGTCCTCTTCTCTCTCCTATCTTCTCTCTCTTGTCCTCTTCTCTCTCCTATATTCTCTCTCCTGTCCTCTTCTCTCTCCTATCTTCTCTCTCTTGTCCTCTTCTCTCTCTTCTATTCTCTCTCTCTCTTCTCTTCTCTCTCTCGTCCTCTTCTCTCTCCTATCTTCTCTCTCTTGTCCTCTTCTCTCTCTTGTCCTCTTCTCTCTCCTGTCCTCATCTCGCTCCTATCTTCTCTCTCTTGTCCTCTTCTCTCTCCTGTCCTCTTCTCTCCTATCTTCTCGCTCCTCTGCTCTTCTCTCTCCTATCTTCTCTCTCTTGTCTTCTTCTCTCTCCTATCTTCTCTCTCTTGTCCACTTCTCTCTCCCATTTCTCTCTCCTATATTCTCTCTCTTGTCCTCTTCTCTCTCCTGTCCTCATCTCGCTCCTAACTTCTCTCTTGTCCTCTTCTCTCTCCTGTCCTCTTCTCTCTCTTATCTTCTCTCTCTTGTCCTCTTCTCTCTCCTATATTCTCTCTCCTGTCCTCTTCTCTCTCCTATATTATCTCTCTTGTCCTCTTCTCTCTCCTATATTCTCTCTCCTATCCTCTTCTCTCATATACATTTACATTACATTTACATTTAAGTCATTTAGCAGATGCTCTTATCCAGAGCGACTTACAAATTGGTGCATTCACCTTATGACATCCAGTGGGACAGTCACTTAACAATAGTGCATCTAAAACTTAGGGGGGGTGGGGTGAGAGGGATTACTTAACCTATCCTAGGTATTCCTTAAAGAGGTGGGGTTTCAGGTGTCTCCGGAAGGTGGTGATTGACTCCGCTGTCCTGGCGTCGTATTTTCTCTCTCTTGTCCTCTTCTCTCTCCTATATTCTCTCTCCTGTCCTCTTCTCTCTCTTGTCCTCTTCTCTCTCCTATCTTCTCTCTCTCGTCCTATTCTCTCTCCTATATTCTCTCTCTTGTCCTCTTCTCTCTCCTGTCCTCATCTCGCTCCTATATTCTCTCTCCTGTCCTCTTCTCTCTCCTGTCCTCATCTCGCTCCTATATTCTCTCTCCTGTCCTCTTCTCTCGTATCTTCTCTCTCTTGTCCTCTTCTCTCTCCCATATTCTCTCTCCTGTCCTCTTCTCGCTCCTATCTTCTCTCTCTTGTCCTCTTCTCTCTCCTGTCCTCATCTCGCTCCTATCTTCTCGCTCCTCTGCTCTTCTCTCTCCTATCTTCTCTCTCTTGTCCTCTTCTCTCTCCTATCTTCTCTCTCTTGTCCTCTTCTCTCTCCTATCTTCTCTCTCTTGTCCTCTTCTCTCTCCTATATTCTCTCTCCTCTGCTCTTCTCTCTCCTGTCTTCTTTCTCCTCTTGTGTTTGAAAGTCAAAGTTTCAAAGCTCAGTGTGTGGCCTTGGGAAGGACCTGGCATAGATAGTGACATTGGCGACAGGTACCCCTCTGGACACGTCCCCACACACCCCAACAAATGAGCGCAGACTTGCAGCTCACATGCTACACTACTCGGCACTCTCTTCAGACTCGGCAAACAATGATTCTGGGCCCTTACAGTGAATGTTCTTGAGATTTGTCCTCTAAAATGCTTTCACGTGTTGCTGATCTCTTTTCTCTCTCCTTTTTCTCTCCTTCCAGATGGTCACAAGAACAAAGAAAGTATTCGTAGGAGGATTATCAGCGAACACAGTAGTTGAAGATGTGAAGCTGTATTTTGAACAGTTTGGCAAGGTAAGGCTTATTTGGAAGTGATGTCCTCTTCTTGTCCTGAGCCATTTCAAGATGATAGACTCTAGCGGATGAGGATGTTCTGTGGCACTCTAATTGCCAGTCAATAGCCTCATCAAGTCTCTAATAGAGATCTGAGGAGGTCTACAGACTCATTCCCTGGGATGTGTCTGGTTCCTTCACTGTCTGTGGAGGCTGGTTGTTTATATGAGTCTCCCCATGTAGTCATATCCTGCAGCTTGTACCATAAGACCTATTGTCAGCCATGTAGGGGGACTGATTCCATCGTCACTTCTGAAGTGTCTGTTTTAGCTTCTCCTTAGCATTGTTTGAATATTCTCCTTATTTTACAGAGAAATTAGAGATACAGCCAGGTTTTGATTGAGTGGCCTGGTTTTTCCTGGTTCGCTAAGGCTTTGTTTGAATATTTAGAAAATTCATCCTAGGTTTTTATATATATTTCCACACTGAGGTTGAAATAACACGGTGAAATTGTTAACATTAAGATAGTGCACTTTTAGTGTAGGAGCTGTTTGAAAAGACTGCCTGAAATTTCAGCCTGTTTTGACAGGATGGACTTTTGGCCTGCCTGGTGATAACACCAGGGGGTAAATTAGTTAATACCCCTGCCCCCTTCCCCCCCAGGTCACCAATAAGAAAGACAGTTCCAAACATTTCTGCCAATAACGGCTAGTTTTCAGTTTTCTCCTCCTCACTCAAACCACTCCCAAACAGTCCTAGCTAAATTCTTGCTTGATAAATGGCTCTCTGCTAAGATCTATTTTTGTATTTTTTAATGATTTTAATTTAGAACAATCACAGTAAGGTTACCCAGAAATGATTTGAATTTGGACCTCTTAAGGATTGTACCCCTTTTTTCAATTTTCACTTAAAATGACATACCCAAATCTAACTGCCTGTAGCTCAGGACCTGAAAGGATATGCAAATTCTTGATACCATTTCACATGAAACACTGAAGTTTGTGGAAATGTGACATTAATGGAGGACAATATAACACATTAGATCTGGTAAAAGATAATACAAACCAAAAAACGTTTTTTTTTCATCAGCTTGAAATGCAGGAGAAAATCCATACTTTCAGATAGGAGTCTAGGTGTCATTTGGATTTTGGCCACCAGATGGCAGCAGTGTGCGATCCAGTGAAGCTTTACATTACTGCACAATATTTTGTATCAAGTCTGCTAGGAGTTTGCCCAAATGGTAAATTACTAAGTTTTCAAGTACATAACTATAGAGAACATACAAAAATGCTATGGTATTTTTTTTTTAGCTTACACACTCCCAGGACTGTCCTACATGATGGATCATTAGCTTATACGATTACTTTCACACATCTAGCTGGCCGGGCGGGGTGGGTGTGGAGCCAGAGACAGCAGTGGGGTCAAACTGTGGACCCCAGTTCCTACATTTGAACATGAAAATACATTTTATCAAACAAAACTATGCTACATTTTATCTCTGGGACACTCAGAATGACAAATCAGAGCAAGATTACTGAATGTAAGTACATTATTTACCTTCAGAGGTGAATGTATCAAACCAGTTAATGGTACCAGTTAATGGTCTTTTTTCACTGTAATAGCAACTGTTAATTGGACACTGCAGTTAGATTAACAATAATTTACGTTTTCTGCCCATATATGACATGTCTATGTATCGGAAAGCTGGCTGTTGTATACAACGTCATTCTAGTCACATTAGCGCACATTAGCAACAACTATCCTGGTTTAGGGACACCCATCCCATAGAGGTTATTAAGGAATGGGCCACATGGTTCTTGTCCTGGAAGCCTCTAGATCTCATCTCTCCTGGTTTAGAGGAGGCCCAATCAAACTGACTGACAGAGAGGGGCTGGATCCTGGCCCTATACCCCCTGCCCCCCGACCCCCGCAGGTCACCAGACTGGACCCATGGCCGCAGGGCCCCGTCTGTCTGCCCACACTATTGCCCCCTCTCTGTCTGTGTGTGTGTGTGTGTGTGTGTGTGTGTGTGTGTGTGTGTGTGTGTGTGTGTGTGTGTGTGTGTGTGTGTGTGTGTGTGTGTGTGTGTGTGTGTGTGTGTGTGTGTGTGTGTGTGTGTGTGTGTGTGTGTGTGTGTGTGTGTGTGTGTGTGTGCACTTGTCAGTGAGGAGTCCATCTGAGTGAATAAAGCAATTAATTAGCCAGTGTCCTCTCAGAAAAATGAGAGCAGACCTGTACCAAGCACAGCAGCTGTGTTTTGGGAGGAAGAAGTCAGAAGTGGAGGGAGGGAAGAAGTCAGAAGTGGAGTGTTGGATGGAGGGAAGAAGTCAGAAGTGGAGGGATGGATGGAGGGAAGAAGTCAGAAGTGGAGGGATGGATGGAGGGAAGAAGTCAGAAGTGGAGGGAGGAAAAGAGGGAGGTAGGAGGGGGGCTGGAAGTGAGTTGTCTGAAATGTAAACTTTGGGAATCCATTTGCAGCCTGCTCTTGATGACTCCCATGTCAGCACTACTGATGTCTGTGTGTGTGTGTGCACATGTGCGCTCGTGTGTGTGTGTGTATTAATGTCTGAGTGTGTGTGTCAGTATGTGTGCATGTGTCAGTGTGTGTTTCGCATTTGTGTTTTGTTTGGTGCGGATCCAGAATTAGCCAATTAGCAGAGAGTGCTGCTGGCTGTGTGTGCTTCATGGGGGTGGGAAGCAGGTGGTGTGGGGAACCAGGGTCATAGGATCTGTCTTCTCACAGACTGTGCTCTCCCAGACCTAGCAGGCTGCGGTGTGTGTGTGTACTGCTATGACAGAGTGCTCTCCCAGACCTAGCAGGCTGCGGTGTGTGTGTACTGCTATGACAGAGTGCTCTCCAGAAGAGAGGCCTTTCCTCCCTGTTCTATGCGTCAGATCCAAAGTGCATCTTTAAACAGAGGAGTCCTAGGCTACAGGAAGCTAGATGTACTATACTGGATGAGTCTGTTTAAATGGACCAGGGACACTACCACCTCTGTTTAGATACAGTCATCTACTTCTCAGTGCTACACTATGTATTGTCTTAATACAGACCAGAGCGACTGTCTTTTGGGATATTATTTGCATATGGTACTAATTAATCTCCTTCCTCTGTCCTCCAAGAGTAGTGCTTTATCAGCTAGCTATACTCAGTGTTATAAACCTACTGCAGTTTTCACTAAGTCTTGACAAAGTGAACAATTCTCTCTCAGGAGTTTTACAGTTGTGTCTAAACAACATGGGGACGGAACAAGTTATATGATTCATCTTCATGATTATGCAATGGGGCACTTTTAACTTCTACCCACTTCCTGGCGTAATCTCCAAATTAGCCCATTCACCCCACCTCCCTCTTGCATTGTTAACACCCAGAGCAGGGTAATTAGCCTGGCTTGCTAATGCTTAGTCATACATACCTTTGTTATAATCGGCTTGGAGTTTGTCTCAAAACAAAGTGAACTTATCTGGCTGAGCTGCAACAACTCCTGCTTGGGTTGTTGACCCTGCTCTGACCTCACCTTTCACCTGTCATCAGATATACTGTACCTGGACTTTACTTCAAGACAAACCCAGTGTTTAGTTTAATTTGGCCTGTCATATCAACAGACATATTACTATTATTTGTGGTTATATAATGTTTTTATCTTGATGTACTGTTCTAATGTGTGAATCTGACTTCATAGAAATTGAATCCATTTAGAAATCTCAGACTTTTACCTCTGCCCCAAAAACATTCTCTGCACAGTACAGCAGAGCCTCCAAAGCTAAGCAGTGAGCTAAAAGGTACATTGTTTAAAATGGTTGAATCCTTAACTCAATCTATTAGCTCCTTTTTCCCAATTCCCTGCTGGAGAAGGAGTGTAGACTCCATCTCTAGGGGTTACTGATGGAGGTAGACTCCTGATCTCTAGGGGTTACTGAGGGAGGTAGACTCCTTATCTCTAGGGGTTACTGAGGGAGGTAGACTCCTTATCTCTAGTGGTTACTGATGGAGGTAGACTCCTGATCTCTAGTGGTTACTGATGGAGGTAGACTCCTTATCTCTAGTGGTTACTGAAGGAGGTAGACTCCTTATCTCTAGTGGTTACTGATGGAGGTAGACTCCTTATCTCTAGGGGTTACTGATGGAGGTAGACTCCTTATCTCTAGGGGTTACTGAGGGAGGTAGAATCCTTATCTCTAGGGGTTACTGAGGGAGGTAGACTCCTTATCTCTAGTGGTTACTGATGGAGGTAGACTCCTTATCTCTAGTGGTTACTGATGGAGGTAGACTCCTTATCTCTAGTGGTTACTGATGGAAGTAGACTCCTTATCTCTAGTGGTTACTGATGGAGGTAGACTCCTTATCTCTAGTGGTTACTGATGGAGGTAGACTCCTTATCTCTAGTGGTTACTGATGGAGGTAGACTCCTTATCTCTAGTGGTTACTGATGGAGGTAGACTCCTTATCTCTAGTGGTTACTGATGGAGGTAGACTCCTTATCTCTAGTGGTTACTGATGGAGGTAGACTCCTTATCTCTAGTGGTTACTGATGGAGGTAGACTCCTTATCTCTAGTGGATTAGACTGACTGATGGAGGTAGACTCCTTATCTCTAGTGGTTACTGATGGAGGTAGACTCCTTATCTCTAGTGGTTACTGATGGAGGTAGACTCCTTATCTCTAGTGGTTACTGATGGAGGTAGACTCCTTATCTCTAGTGGTTACTGATGGAGAGACTCTTATCTCTAGGGTTACTGATGGAGGTAGACTCCTTATCTCTAGTGGTTACTGATGGAGGTAGACTCCTTATCTCTAGTGGTTACTGATGGAGGTAGACTCCTTATCTCTAGTGGTTACTGATGGAGGTAGACTCCTTATCTCTAGTGGTTACTGATGGAGGTAGACTCCTTATCTCTAGTGGTTACTGATGGAGGTAGACTCCTTATCTCTAGTGGTTACTGATGGAGGTAGACTCTATCTCTAGGGGTTACTGAGGGAGGTAGACTCCTCATCTCTAGGGGTTACTGAGGGAGGTAGACTCCTTATCTCTAGGAGTTACTGAGGGATGAAAGAGGGGAGTAGACTCCTCATCTCTAGGGGTTACTGAGGGAAGTAGACTCCTCATCTCTAGGGGTTACTGAGCGAAGTAGACTCCTTATCTCTAGGGGTTACTGAGGGATGAAAGAGGGGAGTAGACTCCTCATCTCTAGGGGTTACTGAGGAAGGTAGACTCCGTATCTCTAGGAGTTACTGAGGGATGAAAGAGGGGAGTAGACTCCTCATCTCTAGGGGTTACTGAGGGAAGTAGACTCCTCATCTCTAGGGGTTACTGAGGGAGGTAGACTCCTCATCTCTAGGGGTTACTGATGGAGGTAGACTCCTCATCTCTAGTGGTTACTGAGGGAAGTAGACTCCTTATCTCTAGGAGTTACTGAGGGAAGTAGACTCCTCATCTCTAGGGGTTACTGATGGAGGTAGATTCCTTATCTCTAGGGGTTACTGAGGGAAGTAGACTCCTTATCTCTAGGGGTTACTGAGGGATGAAAGAGGGGAGTAGAGTCCTCATCTCTAGAGGTTATTGAGAGAAGTAGACTCCTCATCTCTAGGGGCTACTGAGGGAAGTAGACTCCGTATCTCTCGGGGTTACTGAGGGAGGTAGACTCCTCATCTCTAGGGGTTACTGAGGGAGGTAGACTCCTTATCATACGTAGAATGTATGCACACATGACTGTAAGTCGCTTTGGATAAAAGCGTCTGCTAAATGGCATATATTATTATTATATTATTATCTCTAAGGGTTACTGAGGGAGGTAGACTCCTTATCTCTAGGGGTTACTGAGACTCCTTCTCTCTAGTGGTTACTGAGGGAGGTAGACTCCTCATCTCTAGGGGTTACTGAGGGAGGTAGACTCCTCATCTCTAGGGGTTACTGAGGGAGGTAGACTCCTCATCTCTAGGGGTTACTGAGGGAAGTAGACTCCTCATCTCTAGGGGTTACTGAGGGAGGTAGACTCCTCATCTCTAGGGGTTACTGAGGGAAGTAGACTCCTCATCTCTAGGGGTTACTGAGGAAGTAGACTCCTATCTCTAGGGGTTACTGGGGGTTACTGAGGGAAGTAGACTCTATCTCTAGGGGTTACTGAGGGAGGTAGACTCCTCATCTCTAGGGGTTACTGAGGGAGGTAGACTCCTCATCTCTAGGGGTTACTGAGGGAGGTAGACTCCTCATCTCTAGGGGTTACTGAGGGAGGTAGACTCCTCATCTCTAGGGGTTACTGAGGGAGGTAGACTCCTTATCTCTAGGGGTTACTGAGGGAAGTAGACTCCTTATCTCTAGGGGTTACTGAGGGAGGTAGACTCCTTATCTCTAGTGGTTACTGATGGAAGTAGACTCCTCATCTCTAGGGGTTACTGAGGGAGGTAGACTCCTTATCTCTAGGGGTTACTGAGGGAGGTAGACTCTTCATCTCTAGGGGTTACTGAGGAAGGTAGACTCCGTATCTCTAGGAGTTACTGAGGGATGAAAGAGGGGAGTAGACTCCTCATCTCTAGGGGTTACTGAGGGAAGTAGACTCTTCATCTCTAGGGGCTACTGAGGGAAGTAGACTCCTTATCTCTAGGGGTTACTGAGGGATGAAAGAGGGGAGTAGACTCCTCATCTCTAGAGGTTACTGAGAGAAGTAGACTCCTCATCTCTAGGGGCTACTGAGGGAAGTAGACTCCTTATCTCTCGGGGTTACTGAGGGAGGTTGACTCCTTATCTCTAGTGGTTACTGAGGGAAGTAGACTCCTCCTCTCTAGGGGTTACTGAGGGAAGTAGACTCCTCATCTCTCGGGGTTGCTGAGGGAAGTAGACTCCTCATCTCTCGGGGTTGCTGAGGGAAGTAGACTCCTCATCTCTAGGGGCTACTGAGGGAAGTAGACTCCTCATCTCTAGGGGTTACTGATGGAGGTAGACTCCTCATCTCTAGGGGCTACTGAGGGAAGTAGACTCCTCATCTCTAGGGGTTACTGAGGGAAGTAGACTCTTCATCTCTAGGGGTTACTGAGGGAGGTAGACTCCTCATCTCTAGGGGTTACTGAGGGAAGTAGACTCCTCATCTCTAGGGGTTACTGAGGGAAGTAGACTCCTCATCTCTAGGGGTTACTGAGGGAAGTAGACTCCTCATCTCTAGGGGTTACTGAGGGAAGTAGACTCCTCATCTCTAGGGGTTCCTGAGGGAAGTAGACTCCTCATCTCTAGGGGTTCCTGAGGGAAGTAGACTCCTCATCTCTAGGGGTTCCTGAGGGAAGTAGACTCCTCATCTCTAGGGTTCCTGAGGGAAGTAGACTCCTCATCTCTAGGGGTTACTGAGGGAGGTAGACTCCTCATCTCTAGGGGTTACTGAGGGAGGTAGACTCCTCATCTCTAGGGGTTACTGAGGGAGGTAGACTCTTCATCTCTAGGGGCTACTGAGGGAAGTAGACTCCTCATCTCTAGGGGTTGCTGAAGGGAGTATACTCATCATCTCTAGGGGTTACTGAGGGATGAAAGAGGGGAGTAGACTCCTCATCTCTAGGGGTTACTGAGGGATGAAAGAGGGGAGTAGACTCCTCATCTCTAGAGGTTACTGAGGGATGAAGGAGGGGAGTAGACTCCTCATCTCTAGGAGTTACTGAGGGATGAAAGAGGGGAGTAGACTCCTCCTCTTTAGGGGTTTCTGAGGGAAGAAATAAGCTCTCAGAATTATCTTCATAGCCCCAGAGTCAATGCATGAAACTGAATCTCCTTGTGAAGATTGAAAACACAGTTGATTTAGTGTTGGTCAAAGCTGTCTCACCCCTCTGTGTAATCACAGTGAAGTTGGAGCTGTCTCACCCCTCTGTGTAATCACAGTGAAGTTGGAGCTGTCTCATCCCTCTGTGTAATCACAGTGAAGTTGGAGCTGTCTCACCTCTCTGTGTAATCACAGTGAAGTTGGAGCTGTCTCATCCTGTGTAATCACAGTCTGTGTAATCACAGTGAAGTTGGAGCTGTCTCACCCCTCTGTGTAATCACAGTGAAGTTGGAGCTGTCTCACCTCGCTGTGTAATCACAGTGAAGTTGGAGCTGTCTCACCCCTCTGTGTAATCACAGTGAAGTTGGAGCTGTCTCACCCCTCTGTGTAATCACAGTGAAGTTGGAGCTGTCTCACCTCTCTGTGTAATCACAGTGAAGTTGGAGCTGTCTCACCCCTCTGTGTAATCACAGTGAAGTTGGAGCTGTCTCACCCCTCTGTGTAATCACAGTGAAGTTGGAGCTGTCTCACCCCTCTGTGTAATCACAGTGAAGTTGGAGCTGTCTCACCTCTCTGTGTAATCACAGTGAAGTTGGAGCTGTCTCACCTCTGTGTAATCACAGTGAAGTTGGAGCTGTCTCACCCCTCTGTGTAATCATAGTGAAGTTGGAGCTGTCTCACCCCTCTGTGTAATCACAGTGAAGTTGGAGCTGTCTCACCTCTGTGTAATCACAGTGAAGTTGGAGCTGTCTCACCTCTGTGTAATCACAGTGAAGTTGGAGCTGTCTCACCCCTCTGTGTAATCATAGTGAAGTTGGAGCTGTCTCACCTCTCTGTGTAATCACAGTGAAGTTGGAGCTGTCTCAACCCTCTGTGTAATCACAGTGAAGTTGGAGCTGTAGCTTGGCTCCTTGTTCTTCTCCTGCAGATGAGTAGAAGGCAGAGGGCACAGACCAAAGACAACGTCCTCACACCCCTCATACTGCCCAGGAAGGATTTGAAATGAATATATTCAGAAAAATATATTTGAATTGGGCATTTTCCTTTTTTGTCAAAATAGTAATTGATTATTTCAACTAAGGTTATTTGTGGAATTGTGTTGATTCTGTCACTGGGGGGTGAGAATAGCTTTGCTTCATCTACCTCACAGATGAACAGGGTATCAGCTAACCTCTTTACCCTTATCTTTCTTAACCAAACCTGTTCACAACCTTTAATGTTGGCCCCATAGTGGAGGTCTGTCAGCTTTTGACTTAACCTGTTCACCACCTCCTCCACTGGGCCACATGCCAGCCCAATAACAGCTTGCTGTTTAGTCCAGGGGCTTGTGATTCTCCCACAGAACCAGGTTGTGAATACCATTTTGGCTTTGCCTTTAATACAATGTTAACATGTCTTATTTGACTGGTTCACAGCACCAGGGAACTGCTGCGCTGTGGGCTGCTGTTTGCTCTTCTAACAGTTTACTGTGTAAATGATCTGTAAAGCAGGTTTGTTTGGTACCCAACTGACTCCTCCTCCGCTCTGTTCCCTCTTGCGGTTGCAGGGCTGGGCTGCTCTGTGGTTTTAATCCTGGTGAAATCACCGGCGGTTACGGCTTGTGCCTGTAGAATTGAATGAAGGAAGAGAGAGCGAGAGAGCTAACTGAACCTGCCCGTTCAGTGGAGAGAGAGAAATAACAAGACAAATGATTTAATATTCTCTCTAACCTTTGTTTGCTCTGGGTACTGGCAGTGTTTCCTGTAGTCAAGAGGGATGGTTTTTAAACGCTCACTTGGGAATAGGAAGTTGCCTCTTGGCGATGTTTTCCATTCTAATTCAGGTCCCTTTGCTTTTTCTTGCCTGCGTGTGTGGGTTAGCCTACAGAGGTGATTGGTCTTTCAGTACTAGCTTCTAGGAGGCTATGTGCCATTCAGAGGATGTGCACTCCACCTCAGTTGTATCCCAGCTCTTAGGGGAAATGTCCTCCTCAATGTCAAACCCTAAGAGTCTATCTATGGGTTGTGCATATGTGGCTCTGGTCAAATGTAGTGCACTATAAAGGGAATAAGGTGTAGTTTGAGACTCAACCTGTTCCATGATTTTCATCAGGTCATTAACCATTCAATTAAATGGCCCCTCATAGTCCACATTCATTCCCCAAACTCATTCTAGCTCACTAATGGTCATCCTAACTAATGGCTTTTCTCCTGAAAGTCCCTGAGCTCTGAGATGATTTAGTGGGTGAGAGGGCAGGACTGCAGGTCTTATGCATGTCGTCAGAGTTGTGTCCCTCATAGTTTATCAGCAATCATGAAATTCACCACCTATCCACAAAAGTAATGCCAATGAACAAAATTCAGCACTCTTGTTATTTGATGTCGATATACTAACTGTTTTTGGCTTTGGTTTTACAACCCACAGATCCCCTGGTCAGTGGGTTTCAGGGTTCCTCAGTCCTCACCGTTATGGTTTGGCGTCCATGCAACACTTTAGACCGGTAAATCCTCCTAGACTCCTCTAGGGTAAGACGGGATTGCCTCAGAACTAAGTCATTGGGTCATTGGTATAAAACACCTGTCAGTTCTACTCAAAGACCAAAGCTGTTTAAAGAAGATTGAATGGATTGCTGGCACCTGTTCACTTGGCTAAATCTCATATAGATAGCGGACGACAATCTTTGGTGATTGGTGGGGAATGTGGAGTGATGCAGAAGGAAGGAGAACGGCTGTTTGAAGTACACAAGGTAAAGCATTCTCTGCTCTGAGATTGCCCACATTTTGAAGATTTTGTCAAAGGGATCTGGCAGAGCTTTGGATGAGCTCAACTTATCCGGCTTCCGCAGTGAGTCTCCTCCTGTCAGATAGCATTGGCTTGTCTCGTCTGTCTCGCAGCGCCCTGAAGGAGAGAACAGATTACGATCGGCTCAGGCATGAAGTGTGCCAATTAAATCAGACCGAGGATCTATTAGGATTTAAAGAAACTGGTTCTTCCTCAAAATGGCATTTCCTCCTATCCACCAGCGCCACACGATGCCCTGCCGAGACGGTCCCGGACTCGTAATAACTTTCCACCTGGGGGCCTGTACCTGTGATCTTCAACCAGGGGAAGGAGGCATCCAAGATATCCAGGCTGAAATAAGCCTTCCCTGCCAAGGCTGCTCTGAACACCTGCAACGCCTGGCTCTTTCTCTGCTGCTGGGAGCCGACAGTAAGGAACAGCAGGTGGCTGGTTCTCTAGCGAAGATGCAGAGAACCATTCAGTAAACACTGGCTTGAGTGACGGGCTCCCTCTCACGCTCCACTCGACCTCGAGAGTTGAGGCGAAACGCGATTATGCTGTTGTATTTCAAGCTATGGTGAGCAGTGACCTTAAGAGTTGAGCTTTCTGTTTATGTCCTATTGTTGTGTCTTTTACAGTTAGGAAAGGACTAAGACTGTACAGAGATACCTGTGGTCGCCTCGAGTGGAGGAGCTAAGTTAAAATCAACATTTGAGATCTCAGCGTGAAAACAGACAAGAAAAACAGGGAAAGAAAATGATCATGCTAGGTTGCTTCTTAAGCCTTTACAATCCCACCTCCCCTCAACACACACACACATTCTGATTGTACAACCGCAACAGCATGGATAGTGCACACTGGCTGCCTGTGATGGCTCATTTAGAAAAAAGAAAAACCACCATCTCCCATTGGAATAACTGCCTCCCACTCAAAGCACTTTTAAAACACCGCAAATGGCCTTGTTTTCTCTCTCTCTCTCTCTCTCTCTCTCTCTCTCTCTCTCTCTCTCTCTCTCTCTCTCTCTCTCTCTCTCTCTCTCTCTCTCTCTCTCTCTCTCTCTCTCTCTCTCTCTCTCTCTCTCTCTCTCTCTCTCTCTCTCTCTCTCTCTCTCTCTCTCTCTCTCTCTCTCTCTCTCTCTCTCTCTCTCTCTCTCTCTCTCTCTCTCTCTCTCTCTCTCTCTCTCTCTCTCTCTCTCTCTCTCTCTCTCTCTCTCTCTCTCTCTCTCTCTCTCTCTCTCTCTCTCTCTCTCTCTCTCTCTCTCTCTCTCTCTCTCTCTCTCTCTCTCTCTCTCTCTCTCTCTCTCTCTCTCTCTCTCTGCAAGGTAGGACTTGTTTTTGTCTGTAGCTTGATGCAAAGGCTTAATGAAGCCTCAAAGGTATTGAACATCATATACAATTACTATGCTTACACAGCGGAGGAGGAGTGTATAACACACACAGGCTCAGCCGGCACAGCGCAGTACGATGCGCCAGAGACCCAGCATTGCAACAGCTCCAGCACAGTCACGACTGACGCGTCAGACCAAAAGACAAGACGGATATTAGGAGGAGCGTTCACCATGAAACACTCACTGTCAAGACCTTCTCTTTTGCCGGGTCTAACAACAGCAGGAAGGGTCTGTTTTAATAGACATGTGTAGGGTTTGGAGGAAGGGGAGTGCAGCGATGACAGAATGATGCATGGTCGCTAGCTAATCAGTAAAGGCTAGTCCAAAGTGTTAATGTTGCTTTATAAAGGTCTTGTGTAATTTCAGCCAGTAGTTTTGAAAGTAGCACTCACGAGCCAAAACGGGTCCCCGTAAATTGTGCACAGTTGTGTACAACGTCATCCATTTCGTATTATATTTTACGTCCTGCAAAAAAACATTATAATACACATATTTAAATGTTCCTGCAATTCGTCTGATATGTTACGAATTCCAATTCGTACAATATGTTACGAAATAAAAATGTAAGTGCTTACTATACCGTACAATCTCTTTAAGGAAAGGGAATGTCAGAACTGGTCCATCCCTCACTGAATCTCTTCTCATCTCTGCTTTCCATTCTTGATATACCCAGAGACTGTCATTGATAAATAGTTTCAAGTCAGCATAATTGAGATACTGTGGATAGACCGATTGCTGCATAGATTAAAATATGACATACTGCAGAGCTACACAGGCTGGCTAGATATACAGTAGATAAGACAACAGGAAGTACACACGTACTGTCTTTGCTCGGCTGCTCCTGTACTGCTATATGTAAATGTGTCTTGGTGAGCTCTCCTCTTAGTGCACATTCTCCCCATAGGAGTCAAGTGCACGAGGAAAGGGGTGAAGGACTAGCAGGCGGTGCACTAATTAACTGAAATGCCAGCGCATTACGTGAGTTTTAATGAACTTTCAAAACCAGAGCCCACTCCAAGGGGTGCCCCTGCCGGGCAAAACAATGATGACAGTGCCATTCGTCAGAGTGGTCCAGCATACACAATGGGGAACAAACGTTCAGGCTCCTACTCCTGCTGCTGTGAGGAGAATCTTCCCGGGGTAGAGTGTAGAAGAGAAGCAAGGTCAACTACGACAACCCTTGGCCATCTCAGTGTTGTGTCTGGGTCTGGGAACACAGAACTAACACAACCAGGGGGTGCTCTTACTGCGACTGGTCACAAGGCCACATCCCTGTCGCACACACACAGCCAATCCACATCAGCCTCTGATAAACGAGGCCATAGGCTGTAGTTGATGCACTTTCACAGGTTAACGATAAAATGGCAGGAAATTTAAAGTGTTGTATTTTTTGCCCAGTTATTTTTTATGATATACCAATTAATGCAACAACGACATTGTTGTATTGACATCACATGACGTCACACACAAAATGTATTACTTATTAGCAACATGATCATACCAACTACGTGCAAATAATTTTTGTACGTGCAAATACGAACATGTATCAGATTACAGTTTTTTCCCTCTTAAAATGGACATTTGTACATAGACAAGGTAAAGCAGGAATGTAATTAGCTGCCTCTATCCCCTCCTGCTATGTAATGAAGCAAGTGTGTTAGAAAATGATGAGCCAATGAGGCAGGCTTCTCCACCTAAGTACTGGCTCTGCTCCCAGATACACCCCATTTAGATGTGATATGAAGAAAGATTCACTGTCTATTAATACGAGCAGAAGATTCTCTTTACATTCTTTAAAATGGCCCATTCATCCTCCTCTTATATTAGGGGTTGAAATATCACCTGCTGTAGTTCTCTCACTTAATTTTCTCTTTCTGTTTTCTGTTTTTTCTCTCATTGTGTGTAAATGCTTTTCACATCTTCTGCCACTTGTAATTAACAACACAAAACAATACTGACGCTACAGCTCCTCAGAATGTCGCCCTGATTTGTCATGCTGTTGCCTTTTGAATCCAGAAACATAAAGACAGATTGCAAGTTTAAACAACAGGATTCTCGACTTGATCAACCTGTCTCTCTGGCGTTTCTCAGGAAACAAACCTCAATGAAAGAGGGAATAATTAAACGGGAGGAGGAAAAAGGAGAAGAACAAAGGCCTAACAAGCTTTTTAATTTTCTCCCACAGCAGGTGGTTGTCATCCATCTGAGAGTAGTTACAGACAGCTGGCGAGACTCCACTGCAGAGAGACCGAGAGAGAGATCATGCCTGTTAGTGTGTCTGTGTCTCTGTGTGTGTTGGGAGGACAGGTTGGCAGGGGAGCTGGTGGTCTCTGTACACTATCACCCTCTCAACCCCCCAATGATCACACATTGCCGCTCTGCCCTCTGAGATTGGCACTGCCCACAGGTGTTTGACCTTTTGGGGCGGCAGGGTAGCCCAGTGGTTAGAGCGTTGGACTAGTAACCCGGAAGGTTGCAAGTTCAAATCCCCGAGCTGACAAGGTACAAATCTGTCGTTCTGCCCCTGAACAGGCAGTTAACCCACTGTTTCATTGAAAATAAGAATTTGTTCTCTGCCTGCCTGATAGTTATAAAAAAATGCCTGGTCAGAACAAAATAAAGATCACTCATGCTTTTGTAATCCTTTGAAATCCTCTGTAGTCTCTGCCTTATGGCAAAGCATGTTGTCTTAACTTGGATACAGTGACTGAGGGACTGGCATAAAGTCTGAGAAACACCACCTGTTACAATGGGAAAAGTGAGACTAGATATAAAGGCAGAATAACTGAAAACACTATGGACATGCAGCAAGACTACCTACATTGAGACTAAATAAATAAAGTTAAATTGCTCCTGTGTACAGACCCTTCATGTCTGTTTAGGCCAATGACTGTCTTCCTCGATGTCTACCCTAAGGAACGTCAGAGCTCTGTAGACAAACCAGCACCTGTCCATCTTTCTGTGTACATGTGTCTTTGGGGGGAAAAACAACATTGACACTAAGTGTCGAAAGGGGGCTAAATCACTCGCATCAGGAGGCTAATGAGAACAACGCAAAAGGTCCTTTCGTTCCCCTCACCCCCCAACCTCTCCCAACATTTTCCCCCAAACTCTCCCCTCATGCCCCAACCTTTCCCCTCACTCACAACCTCTACCAACCTCTCCCCTCACCCCTCACCCCTCAACCTCTCCCCTCAAGCCCCAACCTCTACCAAACTCTCCCCTCATGCCCCAACCTTTCCCCTCACCTCCAACCTCGACCAACCTCTCCACTCACCCCTCAACCTCTCCCCTCATGCCCCATCCTCTACCAATCTCTCCACTCACCACTCAGCCTCTCCACTCACCCCCAACCTCTACCAACCTCTCCACTCACCCCCAACCGCTACCAACCTCTCCTCTCACTATCCCCAAATCCTCTCCCCTCACCCCCAACTTCTACCAACCTCTCCACTCACCCCCAATCTCTACCAACCTCTCCCCTCACCCCAACCTCTACCAACCTCTCCACTCACCCCCAAACTATACCAACCTCTCCACCCACCCCCAAACTCTACCAACCTCTCCCCTCACCCCCAAACTCTACCAACCTCTCCCCTCACCCCCAACCTCTACCAACCTCTCCCCTCACCCCAACCTCTACCAACCTCTCCCCTCACCCCAACCTCTACCAACCTCTCCCCTCACCCCAACCTCTACCAACCTCTCCCCTCACCCCCAACCTCTACCAACCTTTCCCCTCACCCCCAACCTCTCCCCTAACCCCAACCTCTCACCCCAACCTCTACCAACCTCTCCCCTCACCCCCAACCTCTACCAACCTCTCCCCTCACCCTAACCTCTACCAACCTCTCCCCTCACCCCAACCTCTCCCCTCACCCCAGTGTCCACACCAGCCTAGGAAATAGGGGGAACCATTTAGAAAATGCACACAGGCAGTGGAAACCCTTTAGAAGACACACAAGCAGGGGGAATCCTTTAGAAGACACACAGGCAGGGGGAGCCCTTTAAAAGAAGCACACAGGCTGGCGGAACCCTTTAGAAGACACACAGGTAGGGGGAACCCTTTAGAAGACACACAGGCAGGGGGAGCCCTTTAAAAGAAGCACACAGGCAGGGGGAGCCCTTTGAAAGAAGCACACAGGCAGGGGGAGCCCTTTAAAAGAAGCACACAGGCAGGGGGAGCCCTTTAAAAGAAGCACACAGGCAGGGGGAGCCCTTTAAAAGAAGCATACAGGCAGGGGGAGCCCTTTAAAAGAAGCACACAGGCAGGGGAGCCCTTTAAAAGAAGCACACAGGCAGGGGGAGCCCTTTAAAAGAAGCACACAGGCAGGGGGAGCCCTTTAAAAGAAGCACACAGGCAGGGGGAGCCCTTTGAAAGAAGCACACAGGCAGGGGGAGCCCTTTGAAAGAAGCACACAGGCAGGGGGAGCCCTTTAAAAGAAGCACACAGGCAGGGGGAGCCCTTTGAAAGAAGCACACAGGCAGGGGAGCCCTTTAAAAGAAGCACACAGGCAGGTGGAGCCCTTTGAAAGAAGCACACAGGCAGGGGGAGCCCTTTAAAAAGCACAGCAGGGGGAGCCCTTTGACACACAGGCAGGGGAGCCCTTTGAAAGAAGCACAAAAGAAGCACACAGGCAGGGGGAGCCCTTTAGGGGGGAGCCCTTTAAAGAAGCACACAGACAGGGGGAGCCCTTTGAAAGAAGCACACAGGCAGGGGGAGCCCTTTGAAAGAAGCACACAGGCAGGGGGAGCCCTTTGAAAGAAGCACACAAGCAGGGGGAGCCCTTTAAAAGAAGCACACATGCAGGGGGAGCCCTTTAAAAGAAGCACACAGGCAGAGGGTACCCTTTAGTAGACACACAGGCAGGCGGAACCCTTTAGAAGACACACAGGCAGGGGGAACCCTTTAGAAGACACTCAGGCAGGGGGAACCCTTTAAAAGAAGCACACAGGCAGAGGGTACCCTTTAGAAGACACACAGGCAGGTGGAACCCTTTAGAAGACACACAGGCAGGGGGAACCCTTTAGAAGACACACAGGCAGGGGGAACCCTTTAAAAGAAGCACACAGGCAGAGGGTACCCTTTAGAAGACACACAGGCAGGGGGAACCCTTTAGAAGACACACAGGCAGGGGGAACCCTTTAGAAGACACACAGGCAGGGGGAACCCTTTAGAAGACACACAGGCAGGGGGAACCCTTTAGTAGACACACAGGCAGGGGGAACCCTTTAGAAGACACACATGCAGGGGGAACCCTTTAGAAGACACACATGCAGGGGGAACCCTTTAGAAGACACACAGGCAGGGGGAACCCTTTAGTAGACACACGGGCAGGGGGAACCCTTTAGAAGACACACAGGCAGGGGGAACCCTTTAGAAGACACACATGCAGGGGGAACCCTTTAGAACCATTTAGATGATGCACACAGGCAGGGGGAACCTTTTAAAAGAAGCACAACTTTTTCAGCTTATTCCATTTGTAGTATATATACATTACCAGTCAACGTTTAGACTCACCTTCTCATTCAAGGGTTTTTCTTTGTTCTTTACTATTTTCTACATTGTAGAATAATAGTGAAGACATCAAAACTATGAAATAACACACATGGAATCATGAAGTAACCCAAAAAGTAGCCACCCTGCTTTGATGACAGCTTTGCACACTCTTGGCATTCTATTAACAGGTGTGCCTTGTTAAAAGTTTATTTGTGGGATTTCTTTCCTCAATGCATTCTAGTCAATCAGTTGTGTTGTGACAAGGTAGGGGTGGTATACAGAAGATAACCCTATTTGGTAAAATACCAAGTCCATATTATGGCAAGAACAGCTCAAATAAGCAAAGAGAAAAGACAGCCCATCATTACGTTAAGACATGAAGGTTAGTCAATCCGGAAAATATTCTTACAGCGTAAAAACCATCAAGTGCTATGATGAAATTGGTTCTCATGAGGAGCTCCAGGAAATTGTAGCCTAAGTAAATGCTTCAGAGTTCAAGTAACAGACACATCTCAACATCAACTGTTCAGAGGAAACTTCATGGTCGATTTGCTGCAAAGAAACCCCAACTAAAGGACACCAATAATAAGAAGAGACTTGCTTGAGCCAAGAAACACGAGCAATGGACATTAGACTGGTGGAAATCTGTTAGTCAATCCGGAAAATATTCTTAAAGCGTAAAAACCATCAAGTGCTATGATGAAATTGGTTCTCATGAAATTTGTCATCAAGGCAAAGGGTGGCTACTTTGAAAAATATAATGTCTATTTTGATTTGTTTAACACCTTGGTTGCTACATGATCCAATATGTGTTATTTCATAGTTTTGTTGTCTTCACTATTTTTCTACAATGTAGAAAAAGTAAAAATAAAGAAAAACCCTTGAATGAACAGGTGTCTCCAAACTTTTGAAAGCAGCCCACCTTGTAAACAGCCACTGCAACATCCCTCTCTTTTGACCTCGCCATTTGTAAACCCTCCTCTTCTCAAACCCTACAACTTGATCATCCAGACAAATAAAAACCATATGATTTGATTCAAGTTTGTCGTAATCTGTGTGACTGGATCTTATCACCACCTCCACATCCTCCATTTGACTCGATGCTACTAAAAGGCCTCATGCATTTAGCTGTTTAACCACTGCACAGCTCATTTTGTTTTACAAGTTTCCTGATAATCACAAGCCGCTGGTAATCATCTTATTGAGTGAGCCCCCATTATTTTCCTTGTGTGTGTAAGCAACCTTTTGTGTGCATAACATCTGTGTGTGTGTGTGTTTGCATGCTTGTGTTCTACACAGTGTTATGCTCCAAGGCCAATGTGGAGCAAATTGTTTCTCTAATTTGCCCAACGCTTTGAAGCTCCTCGTCCTCCTGCTGTTGGGAAATGGCCCTTTACTTAATAAGGGCCAATTAGACTCAAAGAGCTTTGCTACGTCCCCTGATGTGGCCAAGGCTTCATGTTACAGTTCATCCAGTCCACATTCATGTATTTTCTCACATTCATATTGTCTCCCATTTAGGGACATTTGTAAGCTCAATAAACACATTTTCACCCTCAAAGTTCAGTCAAAGTCCAAGTTACCCATGCAGATCTCAAGTTGGGACTCAATCCTTACTGAACAGATTTCCCTTTCGTTGTGTCGCACCCAGAGATGATGCCTTTCTCCCCTCATGTTTTGTCTCTTGTGGTGTGCAGTGTGCATCATCTTGTTTAACAGTGTGTATGAAGAGGTCAATTCCTGGCTAGTGATGTGACTTTGGCCTGTGTTGTGTGTGAGCTTTGTTAAATGAGGCTGAGAGAGAGCAGGGCCTGGTGCTCAGATCTGTCTGGTTACTAGAAACGTAGATTTTGGACATTTGGAAAATATCCTTAGGATACGTGCTGTCCTCAGTGCTCACCAAAATCAAATTAAAAAAAACTGTGGCACAACACAGGGCTGAAACCCACAACAAACCGAGCCAGAGGACACTGCTTAGACCACACAGAGCCAGAGGACACTGCTTAGACCACAGAGCCAGAGGACACTGCTGAGACCACACAGAGCCAGAGGACACTGCTGAGACCACACAGAGCCAGAGGACACTGCTGAGACCACACAGAGCCAGAGGACACTGCTGAGACCACACAGAGCCAGAGGACACTGCTGAGACCACACAGAGCCAGAGGACACTGCTGAGACCACACAGAGCCAGAGGACACTGCTTAGACCACACAGAGCCAGACCACACAGAGCCACACTGCTGAGACCACACAGAGCCAGAGGACACTGCTGAGACCACACAGAGCCAGAGGACACTGCTGAGACCACACAGAGCCAGAGGACACTGCTAAGACCACACAGAGCCAGAGGTCACTGCTTAGACCACACAGAGCCAGAGGTCACTGCTGAGACCACACAGAGCCAGAGGTCACTGCTTAGACCACACAGAGCCAGAGGACCACACAGAGCCAGAGGACACTTAGACCACACCAGAGGACACTGCTGAGACCAGAGCCAGAGGACACTGCTGAGACCACACAGAGCCAGAGGACACTGCTGAGACCACACAGAGCCAGAGGACACTGCTGAGACCACACAGAGCCAGAGGACACTGCTGAGACCACACAGAGCCAGAGGACACTGCTGACTGCTGAGACCACACAGAGCCAGAGGACACTGCTGAGACCACACAGAGCCAGAGGACACTGCTGAGACCACACAGAGCCAGAGGACACTGCTGAGACCACACAGAGCCAGAGGACACTGCTTAGACCACACAGAGCCAGAGGTCACTGCTTAGACCACACAGAGCCAGAGGGCACTGCTGAGACCACATAGAGCCAAAGGACACTGCTTAGACCATACAGAGCCAGAGGACACTGCTTAGACCACACAGAGCCAGAGGACACTGCTTAGACCACACAGAGCCAGAGGACACTGCTGAGACCACACAGAGCCAGAGGACACTGCTGAGACCACACAGAGCCAGAGGACACTGCTGAGACCACACAGAGCCAGAGGACACTGCTGAGACCACACAGAGCCAGAGGACACTGCTGAGACCACACAGAGCCAGAGGACACTGCTTAGACCACATAGAGCCAGAGAACACTGCTTAGACCACACAGAGCCAGAGGACACTGCATAGACCACACAGAGCCAGAGGACACTGCTGAGACCACATAGAGCCAAAGGACACTGCTTAGACCATACAGAGCCAGAGGACACTGCTGAGACCACACAGAGCCAGAGGACACTGCTTAGACCACACAGAGCCAGAGGACACTGCTGAGACCACACAGAGCCAGAGGACACTGCTTAGACCACACAGAGCCAGAGAACACTGCTTAGACCACACAGAGCCAGAGGACACTGCATAGACCACACAGAGCCAGAGGACACTGCTGAGACCACATAGAGCCAAAGGACACTGCTTAGACCATACAGAGCCAGAGGACACTGCTGAGACCACACAGAGCCAGAGGACACTGCTTAGACCACACAGAGCCAGAGGACACTGCTTAGACCACACAGAGCCAGAGGACACTGCTGAGACCACACAGAGCCAGAGGACACTGCTGAGACCACACAGAGCCAAAGGACACTGCTGAGACCACAAATAGAAGGCAGGGAGAGTACTCGATAATAGAAGGCAGGGAGAGTACTCGATAATAGAAGGCAGGGAGAGTACTCGATAATAGAAGGCAGGGAGAGTACTCGATAATAGAAGGCAGGGAGAGTACTCGATAATAGAAGGCAGGGAGAGTACTCGATAATAGAAGGCAGGGAGAGTACTCGATAATAGAAGGCAGGGAGAGTACTCGATAATAGAAGGCAGGGAGAGTACTCAATAATACTAAATGGAAACAGCACTTTTTGTATTTTTTATGATTTAGTTTTATACTTTCCCCAAACCATAGCCCTAACACACTCAGAATTAAAACCTAAACCGAACTCTTTGAGTTGTTTTTGTTTTAACCCTGTAACCACGGGGAATTAATGGGTCAAAAATCGAAGTGAAACTATGAGTTTAAGTTGGCTCAGATGCCTGTGTGTGAGTCAGTCTGGGTCTGTTTGTGGGTCAGTTTGGGTCTGAGTGTGAGTCCGTTTGGGTCTGTGTGTGTGAGTCCGTTTGGGTCTGTGTGTGAGTCCGTTTGGGTCTGTGTGTGAGTCCGTCTGGGTCTGTGTGTGGGTCAGTTTGGGTCTGTGTGTGAGTCCGTTTGGGTCTGTGTGTGGGTCAGTTTGGGTCTGTGTGTGAGTCCGTTTGGGTCTGTGTGTGAGTCCGTTTGGGTCTGTGTGTGGGTCAGTTTGGGTCTGTGTGTGGGTCAGTTTGGGTCTGTGTGTGGGTCAGTTTGGGTCTGTGTGTGAGTCCGTTTGGGTCTGTGTGTGAGTCCGTTTGGGTCTGTGTGTGAGTCCGTCTGGGTCTGTGTGTGGGTCCGTTTGGGTCTGTGTGTGAGTCCGTTTGGGTCTGTGTGTGGGTCAGTTTGGGTCTGTGTGTGAGTCCGTTTGGGTCTGTGTGTGAGTCCGTTTGGGTCTGTGTGTGAGTCAGTCTGGGTCTGTGTGTGGGTCAGTTTGGGTCTGTGTGTGGGTCCGTTTGGGTCTGTGTGTGAGTCCGTTTGGGTCTGTGTGTGAGTCAGTCTGGGTCTGTGTGTGGGTCAGTTTGGGTCTGTGTGTGAGTCAGTCTGGGTCTGTGTGTGGGTCAGTTTGGGTCTGTGTGTGAGTCCGTTTGGGTCTGTGTGTGAGTCCGTTTGGGTCTGTGTGTGAGTCCGTTTGGGTCTGTGTGTGAGTCCGTTTGGGTCTGTGTGTGAGTCCGTTTGGGTCTGTGTGTGAGTCAGTCTGGGTCTGTGTGTGGGTCAGTTTGGGTCTGTGTGTGAGTCCGTTTGAGTCGTGAGTGTGAGTCCGTTTGGGTCTGTGTGTGAGTCCGTTTGAGTCGTGAGTGTGAGTCCGTTTGGGTCTGAGTGTGAGTCCGTTTGGGTCTGTGTGTGAGTCCGTTTGAGTCGTGAGTGTGAGTCAGTCTGGGTCTGTGCTGACAAGCCCACCGGGTCCCAGGAACGACACACTCCATTTGCTGTGGCATTGAAGCGGCTGTGCCAGAGCCTCCTGTTCTGGTCTGGCTGAGTCACCAGACACACACACACACACACACACACACACACACACACACACACACACACACACACACACACACACACACACACACACACACACACACACACACACACACACACACACCCACCCCCCACTGGACCTGTGTTTATGTCCAGCTGGGGCTACTAACTCACAAGGACACACGCTCACATGAATGGCTGTTCTGTTCATGAGCCATGGGAAATCCCTTTGCACAGACTTATCTTTTGAATTCCGTGGCTTGTTTCAAATGTTGTGAACTTATTGATCTTTTTGAGTGTTGATGCTCATCGTTTGAGACCGAGATCAACTGTAGCTTGCTAGATGTGTCCCTGTCAAAATGAAACAAAATAAGAATGCGTCACGACATGGAATTTTAATAGGTGCAAAATAGTGTCAAGGACAAAAAAACAAAGCAATGCTCTGCTTGCTGCAATTGGAGATGATGATGATGATGGTATTTACATTCTTCCTCAGAGAGAGGAATAATAATTGTGCAGGACTGCAGAGCTGAGCTGATCAGCGCACCAAGCCTGACTGTGACCTTTCAAAAAAGAGAGACAATGCATATACAGTACATGCACCGCCTAGCATAGATCTCATTTCAGGCCTCTTTTATATTCTAATTTATGAACAATTTATGGGCAACCAGGGAGGAATTTGGAGACTGTGTGTTTGGCGAGGCAGAGGCCCTCTCCCAGACAAAGTGAGCATTTGAGGCATTAAACACAATGCCCTGTGTTAGTGTGTCTGTCTGGAGCGTGTGTGTGTTTCCCTGAGAGAGTTAGGGATGTGTTTCTACCTCTGTGTCCACAGCTGTCTATGAGAGGGGAATACTTTGGCACACAGTGTGTGTGTGTGTGTGTGTGTGTGTGTGTGTGTGTGTGTGTGTGTGTGTGTGTGTGTGTGTGTGTGTGTGTGTGTGTGTGTGTGTGTGTGTGTGTGTGTGTGTTGCAGTGCTTTCTTCCTCCCCATCACACCTGATTCCCTTTGACAAAAAAGACCCTAATGGCTGAATATTTTGTGTCTGCTCAAAGCAAACGAAGACTAAATCCTGACTCCCCAGATGTCCCCCAGATGTTGTCTCCCCCAGTTTCTGACAGATTCACTCGCAAGTGTTTTCATTTCAGCATTTGGAGACCTCTGAAATAAATTATTCCAAATGATGACAGAAAAGCTCCAGAGAGTCTTGGCTGCTCCCCTGTGGGGAAACAATGGCCATGTTAACTTCTAGTTCATTGGCCTGGCAGTGTGAGAGGCAGGGGTAGGTAGGGACAGCAAGACACAGAGATAGAAGCAGCTGAGATGGAGCATTACTGTCTCATCTGACCTTGCAGTGTGAGCCAGCAGAGGCATTTGAATTGGGAAGGAGAAAAGAGGAGACTCAGATGGTCTTTGTGTTGAAAGGCTGAGGACTGAATCAGAGACATTTCTAAGGCTTCGTGTTATACCTCCTCTCTAACCTTCAGTCTCACCACTTTCCTCTCCTCCATTGTTGAAGTCATACTCTTTTTTCCCAACAAGCCCAGAGTGAGTGTGGTTGCTCTCCCAGGAGTTAATAACCATTCACACTATCAGAATGCTTCATTACGCACCTTGACCTCACTGGCATTTCACTGCTGCCTGGATATTAAGACTGCATGGGGCTGCAGAAGTGCCTCTGAAAAACCTTCTGGGAGACCTGAGAGGAAGGGAGAGTGTGGAAAAAGGAAAAGAAAGGGAGATTGGGAGAGAGTGAGGGGGAGAGGTTTTATTTGGGAGAGGAGGGAATTGTTTCACTTCACACCCACCAACCTCCCACGGATAGTGGGGTGCAACACTTTGTAATTACTGTGGCTGAGGCTCTGAGTGTTCCATTATCTCAGACATCTTTTTCTCCATTTTCCCTTCTTTTGTTGTTTAGGTATATGCTGTGAAGTACTACAGCACTCCAAGGCTGTAGGGTCCTACTATTAATGCAGAGGCCTTTTATTGATGTGAATTAAATGACACATTTTTCAAGACATAGATGTTTGTGTCTAACCATAAAACAAACACGCTTTGAATTGTAATGTTTATGATCCTCTCTTGAAAGGACAGTGATCATTGATCTGACACAGGGATTGGACATCTGCGCCTGTATTTTCTCTCTCTCTCTCTCTGTTTCATGTATTGAGAACCATACAGCGTAGGCCATCCGCCTGGCTCTGCTTCTCGAGAGCAGTAAGCACTTTGCATCGTTGCCGCTTGCACCTCTATTACTACATTAGAGCAAATGAATTAGCACTGAAGTGGATATCAAATGATATCTTTTATTTCCCTCCGCCTGTGTCCTGGCATGAGGCACAGAGACAGGCTTTATAAATAGCCGTGGTGGATGAGAGTGGAGCATTGTGAAACTAGTATGGACGCCCCGGTTGCTGGGTTAGTCATGGCTGGCGCAGGCAACTGGCTGCGTGGCTTTGAGCCAGACTGACTAGAGTAGAAACTAACCTCCTCCCTTGAGCCAGACTGACTAGAGTAGAAACTAACCTCCTCCCTTGAGCCAGACTGACTAGAGTAGAAACTAACCTCCTCCCTTGAGCCAGACTGACTAGAGTAGAAACTGACTCCTCCATTAAGCCAGACTGACTCAAGTAGAAACTGACGACCTCCATTGAGCCAGACTGGGGGAGTGGCAAAACAGCTGATCTAGTTAATCTAGATCTATACTGTAAATTTCTCAGGATGTGTCTTCAACACAGATCAACATTGTGATAATGTTCCTCTGGCTGAGTACAAGACTCACCGCTCTCTCACCCCATTGTCTCACCGCTCTCTCACCCCATTGTCTCACCGCTCTCTCACCCCATTGTCCCATTGTCTCACCCCATTGTCTCTCTCTCACCCATTGTCTCACCGCTCTCTCACCCCATTGTCTCACCGCTCTCTCACCCCATTGTCTCACCGCTCTCTCACCCCATTGTCTCACCGCTCTCTCACCCCATTGTCTCACCGCTCTCTCACCTCATTGTCTCACCGCTCTCTCACCCCATTGTCTCACCGCTCTCTCAGCCCATTGTCTCACCGCTCTCTCACCCCATTGTCTCACCGCTCTCTCACCCCATTGTCTCACCGCTCTCTCAGCCCATTGTCTCACCGCTCTCTCACCCCATTGTCTCACCGCTCTCTCACCTCATTGTCTCACCGCTCTCTCACCCCATTGTCTCACCGCTCTCTCAGCCCATTGTCTCACCGCTCTCTCACCCCATTGTCTCACCGCTCTCTCAGCCCATTGTCTCACCGCTCTCTCACCCCATTGTCTCACCGCTCTCTCAGCCCATTGTCTCACCGTCTCACCGCTCTCTCAGCCCATTGTCTCACCGCTCTCTCAGCCCATTGTCTCACCGCTCTCTCACCCATTGTCTCATTGTCTCACCGCTCTCTCAACCCATTGTCTCACCGCTCTCTCACCCCATTGTCTCATTGCCCATTGTCTCACCGCTCTCTCAGCCCATTGTCCCATTGTCTCACCGCTCTCTCACCCCATTGTCTCACCGCTCTCTCACCGTTCTCACACAGTTTAATAATGTGTGAGTCAAATTGTTCCCGGTTTCACAGGTACAGCTTATGAGTAGAAACTGGAGCTAAATTGGAAGTTGAACATTGTGTGAAGTGCTACTCTGTGAAGAGGGGGTTGATCCAGCACCCATTAATCCACTCCGTAGCCACTGAATCCTAAACGGTACTTGTGGCAACAGTGCAGAGATGAACTTAACTACTCCATTTCGCTCAGCTATGTCCTCTCTCCACAGTACAGAGACATCATCCTGGCTGACCCATGTTTGTGCTGCTGCAGGCACAACTTTGGCTAGATTCCAAACTGAAAACCTGCCATCCTCCCTTTGCTCTGCCCTTGTTGACTTGCCTCTCCAGGAAATTTCACTTAGCCTATGAGAGTGTTGGGTCCAGCTATAATTATATTGCTTAGAGCAGGTTTAGGCAACTAGATTCAGCCGTGGGCCGATTTTTGTACACGAAGCCCAAAAAGAGATTGTATTTGAAAATAAGTCATACCTTGATTACATTGGGACATTATCACGTCTATTTTTTTATTTATGGGAAAACTTGGGAAAATATTTCCTCAATGAAACTATGACCAAATATAATTTTTTACTAAAAACTTTGGGGGTGGAAAAAAATTCACGACCCCTGGCACACAGTCATGGACAAACGTTTTGAGAATGACACAAATATAAATTTTCACAAAGTCTGCTGCCTCAATTTGTATGATGACAATTTGCATATACTCCAGAATGTTATGAAGAGTGATCAGATTAATTACAATTAATTGAAAGCTCCCTCTTTGCCATGCAAATGAACTGAATTGTCACGCCCTGACCTTAGTGAGCCTTTTTATGTCTCTATTTGGTTTGGTCAGGGTGTGATTTGGGGTGGGCATTCTAGGTTTTTGTTTTCTATGGTTTTGTATTTCTATGTTTTGTCCATGTATGGTTCTCAATCAGGGACAGCTGTATATCGGTGTCTCTGATTGGGAACCATACTTAGGTAGCCCTTTTCCCTCCTTTCAGGGTGGGAAGTTAACTTTGTTTGTGGCACATTGCTCTTAATCTTCATGGTTGTTTTGTATTGTTTATTGTTTTTGTCTGCGTTATTTCTAAATAAAAGGAATATGTACGCTCACCACTCTGCGCTTTGGTCCACTTCCTTTGACGGCCGTGACATGAATCCCCAAAAAACATTTCCACTGCATTTCAGCCCTGCCACAAAAGGACCAGCTGACATCATGTCAGTGATTCTCTCGTTAACACAGGTGTGTGTTGACGAGGACAAGGTTGGAGATCACTCTGTCATGCTGATTGAATTCGAATAACAGACTGGAAGCTTCAAAAGAAGGGTGGTGCTTGGAATCATTGTTCGTCCTCTGTCACTCATGGTTACCTGCAAGGAAACACGTGCCGTCATCAATGCTTCACCCAAAAAGGGCTTCACAGGCAAGGATATTGCTGCCAGTAAGATTGCACCTAAATTAATCATCAAGAATTTCATGGAGAGCGGTTCAATTGTTGTGAAGAAGGCTTCAGGGCACCCAAGAAAGTCCATCAAGCGCCAGGACCGTCTCCTAAAGTTGATTCAGCTGCGAGATCGGGGCACCACCAGTACATAGCATGCTCAGGTGAGGTGAAGACTTTTGGAGGATGGCATGGTGTCAAGAAGGGCAGCAAAGAAGCCACTTCTCTCCAGGAAGAACATCAGGAACAGACTGATATTCTGCAAAAGGTACAGGGATTGGACTGCTGACGACTGCGGTAAAGTTGGGGCATCCGGAAAAAAGCTTGTCCGGAGAAGACAAAGTGAGCACTACCTTTGTCATGCCAACAGTAAAGCATCCTGAGACCATTCATGTGTGGGGTTGCTTCTCAGCCAAGGGAGTGGGCTCACTCACAATTTTGCCAAAGAACACAGCCATGAATAAAGAATGGTACCAATGGTACCAACTTCTCCCCTTCTGAAAGAACCTACACTCGATCCCTCCGATGTCAACAACTACAGACCAGTATCCCTTTTTCTTTTCTCTCCAAAACTCTTGAACCTGCCGTCCTTGGCCAGCTCTCCCGCTATCTCTCTCAGAATGACCTTCTTGATCCAAATCAGTCAGGTTTCAAGACTAGTCATTCAACTGAGACTGCTCTTCTCTGTATCACGGAGGCGCTCCGCACTGCTAAAGCTAACTCTCTCTCCTCTGCTCTCATCCTTCTAGACCTATCGGCTGCCTTCGATACTGTGAACCATCAGATCCTCCTCTCCACCCTCTCCGAGTTGGGCATCTCCGGCGCGGCCCACGCTTGGATTGCGTCCTACCTGACAGGTCGCTCCTACCAGGTGGCGTGGCGAGAATCTGTCTCCTCACCACGCGCTCTCACCACTGGTGTCCCCCAGGGCTCTGTTCTAGGCCCTCTCCTATTCTCGCTATACACCAAGTCACTTGGCTCTGTCATAACCTCACATGGTCTCTCCTATCATTGCTATGCAGACGACACACAATTAATCTTCTCCTTTCCCCCTTCTGATGACCAGGTGGCGAATCGCATCTCTGCATGTCTGGCAGACATATCAGTGTGGATGACGGATCACCACCTCAAGCTGAACCTCGGCAAGACGGAGCTGCTCTTCCTCCCGGGGAAGGACTGCCCATTCCATGATCTCGCCATCACGGTTGACAACTCCATTGTGTCCTCCTCCCAGAGCGCTAAGAACCTTGGCGTGATCCTGGACAACACCCTGTCGTTCTCAACTAACATCAAGGCGGTGGCCCGTTCCTGTAGGTTCATGCTCTACAACATCCGCAGAGTACGACCCTGCCTCACACAGGAAGCGGCGCAGGTCCTAATCCAGGCACTTGTCATCTCCCGTCTGGATTACTGCAACTCGCTGTTGGCTGGGCTCCCTGCCTGTGCCATTAAACCCCTACAACTCATCCAGAACGCCACAGCCCGTCTGGTGTTCAACCTTCCCAAGTTCTCTCACGTCACCCCGCTCCTCCGTTCTCTCCACTGGCTTCCAGTTGAAGCTCGCGTCCGCTACAAGACCATGGTGCTTGCCTACGGAGCTGTGAGGGGAACGGCACCTCAGTACCTCCAGGCTCTGATCAGGCCCTACACCCAAACAAGGGCACTGCGTTCATTCACCTCTGGCCTGCTCGCCTCCCTACCACTGAGGAAGTACAGTTCCCACTCAGCCCAGTCAAAACTGTTCGCTGCTCTGGCCCCCCAATGGTGGAACAAACTCCCTCACGACGCCAGGACAGCGGAGTCAATCACCACCTTCCGGAGACACCTGAAACCCCACCTCTTTAAGGAATACCTAGGATAGGATAAAGTAATCCTTCTCCCCCCCTTAAAAGATTTAGATGCACAATTGTAAAGTGGCTGTTCCACTGGATGTCATAAGGTAAATGCACCAATTTGTAAGTCGCTCTGGATAAGAGCGTCTGCTAAATGACTTAAATGTAATGTGAAATGTCCCAACCATCCAGGAACAGTTTGGTGACGATCAATGCCTTTTCCAGCATGATGGAACACCTTGCCATAAGGTAAAAGTATTAACTAAGTGGCTCGGGGAACAGAACATCGATATTTTGGGTCCATGGTCAGGAAACTCCCAAGACCTTAATCCCATTGAGAACTTGTGGTCATTCCTCAAGAGGCGGGTGGACAAACAAAAACCCAGAAATTCTGACAAACTCAAAGCATTGATTATGCAAGAATGGGCTGCCATCAGTCAGGATATGGCCCAGAAGTTAATTGACAGCATGCCAGGGCGGATTGCAGAGGTTTTGAAAAAGAAGGGTCAACACTGCAAATGTTGACTCTTTGCATCAACTTCATGTAATTGTCAATAAAAGCCTTTGACACTTATGAAATGCTTGTAATTATACTTCACTATTCCATAGTAACATCTGACAAAATTATCTAAAGACACTGAAACCGCTAACTTTGTGGAAATTAATATTTGTGTCATTCTCACAACCTTTGGCCACGACTGTAGAGTGTACTTTCCATCCACTATCCTCAGATCCACCAGGATGAGCCCTTAAGGGCAGGGGTTAAGGACATGAGATGTTATGAATGGAATCCAGTCCCTTACTCACTGAGTTGACCTGTTCTCGTTGGTATGTCCTGTCATAATGGCCAAACAACAGCCCAATCAGGGAGAGGAAGTGTTTGTCTTCATGATTTCCTGACACTCAGTTTGACCTTTGACCTCTACATCTCTTCCAGGTTATTTTGTGACTGCATCTGCTAGCACTCTGCCCAGCCCTAAAAATAAACACCTTGCTAAACTAGAGCTGGAGGCTAGAGGCAATTTAGAATGTTGGAAGGGCTGTTGACATTGCAGGAAATGTTGAGGTTATTGGTCTGAAAATGCCTCTGGTGTAACCAACCACAAGGACCGTCATATCCTTGCTGCTTTTCTCCGAAGAAGACAACCAACGAGGAGCGTCTCTTCCACTCAGACGCTGCACTTCCACTCTCCCCTCTGGCTTGTGGAGTTCTTTTTGACCTTCATCGACGAATAGCTAACACAGAGAGAAAGAGTGAGGGCAAATGTAAAAGCTGTGCCAAGAATCCATTAGTGCTCCACAATGAACAGAGGAGACAGAGATTCTGTTCATTTCACCGGGCCTTAATTCAATCAGTCATCTGCTGTCTGTGACTTCGGTTTGTGTTCAAGGAAACTTGATTAAAGACGTCGTGAATGATTCGATTGTTACACATTTGCTGGTGTTTACTTTGGGAATTATTGGAAACACGCCGGCATGGAACACTGGGGAAGAGAGAGGAGAGCTTTGTGACGGACTCTTTCACTGATTCTAGACCTGTCATAAGCTGTTTTCTTCTGCTCTGATAGCAGTAATAGTTTGAGCTCTTTCACTGACTCCAGAACTGTCACATAATGTTTTGCTACTCTGATTGTAGTAAGACTGTTTAAGTCAATGCTCTCTAACTGATCTTAGACCAGTCTGACAGTGCTCTGCTGCTCCGTAGGCTAACTCACAAAATCTGGAGACGCAGAAAATATAAATGTTTTTAACCTTGCCCCCCCCCCCCTTTCCCTCCTTTCTTCTCTCCTCTCTCCTTCCCTCTCTGAAGGAGAAGACCAGTTATTTACTGAGCTGGCTCTGCTCTGGCTGGCTGGGCCCAAAATAGAGGCACAGTAATCACAATTACACAGCCAGGGTGGAGGGTTGAAGTGTCATTTAGAAAGATAATCAAAAAGTCATCTCTCTCTCCTTTCTCCTCTGCCCTTCTCTCTCTCTCTATGCTGTTTTCCTCCCACTTGGCAATGTTTCAAGACGCCTTCTTTTCAGGGGCAATACAGTGGCCGGGCTACAGGCAGAGAAAAGGTTTGGAAGGTCAATTATCTGACATTTGACTTGTGACCCAGTGTGTGGTGAAAAATGGCAAGAGTCATTTTAGGGCAAGAACAAGTTGAATGTATCTTTCAGAATATAATTTTGCAGTAATTCCCCGCTGCAACGATTCCCTCACACAACCTCCCACAAGATGTTCAGTCTGAGCTGGAGCTGCATGCAGCTGTAATATTTCAAAGTGCCTTCATTAAAACACTAACCGCCATTTAATTCCTCAGGATATCAAATTTCCTTTTCACATTAATGCTCTCTTGTTAGGTTTACTTAGAAAACTAATCAGGCTAAATGAGTAAAGTAGAGAGCCCCAGTCTGCAGACACATTGCTATAAGTCTCCGAGAGAGGATCTCCTCTCCAAGCTGCCTGTGATGGATATACTTTGATTTACTTCCTGCACTGGGGAGACAGGAAGGGGCGGGAAGATGCCACTCTGATAGGCAGCTCGTGCTGCTCTGCAGTTTTTTCCCCCGGGTGAAGCATGTCATCGGGACTGAAGTGGAGGAGAGGAGTGAGAGAGCCTGCATCAGTCACAGCCAGGCTCCAGATGTACCTAGCCTCCTGGGCATAACTCCTGGGCTTACAGGTGATCCGTGACAGAAATTGGCTCTTGACACGAGGATATATCCCGTCCTAGGTGTTTTAAGGTAATTTGGAGGAGAAAACAAGTATATTTTTGTAGAGGTCTTTCTTAAAAGCAAGGTTCCACAGAGGTACTTAAGGATTGTAACTCTCTCTTTCCAGTAAGCCCTGTCATTATATATATATATTTTTTTATCTCAGAAGCATAAAATGGCAAGCAACAAACCAATAATGGCATGGAAAGCTGAAAATGAATCGACTTGAGGGAAACTAAATGCAATCGCAGATTCTGAAATTCTGATTGACTGACACAATTTAATTTCCTCTTACTCAAGGGTCACATCAATTTGCTGAGTGTTAATTCCATTAAAACCTGATTATAAAGATGTATAAAATAATCCAACTGCACATAAAGAGAGCACTGGGAAGCAGGCTAAATGGATTTGGGAGGAGCAGCACTGGGAAGCAGGCTAAATGGGTTTGGGAGGAGCAGCACTGGGAAGCAGGCTAAATGGATTTGGGAGGAGCAGCACTGGGAGGCAGGGTAAATGGATTTGGGAGGAGCAGCACTGGGAAGTAGGGTAAATGGATTTGGGAGGAGCAGCACTGGGAAGCAGGCTAAATGGATTTGGGAGGAGCAGCACTGGGAAGCAGGGTAAATGGATTTGGGAGGAGCAGCACTGGGAAGCAGGGTAAATGGGTTTGGGAGGAGCAGCGCTAGGAAGCAGGGTAAATGGGTTTGGGAGGATCAGCACTGGGAAGCAGGCTAAACAGGTATGGGAGGAGCAACACTGGGAAGCAGGCTAAACAGGTTTGGGAGGAGCAGCTTTTTAAAGGAGCCAAGCAATTTGTGTGTGTGTGTGTGTGTGTGTGTGTGTAGAGTCTTGGCCAAAAGTTTTGAGAATGACACAAACATACATTTTCACATAGTCTGCTGCCTCAGTTTGCATAATGGCAATTTGCATATACAGTGCCTTGCGAAGGTATTCGGCCCCCTTGAACTTTGCGACCTTTTGCCACATTTCAGGCTTCAAACATAAAGATCTAAAACTGTATTTTTTTGTGAAGAATCAACAACAAGTGGGACACAATCATGAAGTGGAACGACATTTATTGGATATTTCAAACTTTTTTAACAAATCAAAAACTGAAAAATTGGGCGTGCAAAATTATTCAGCCCCTTAAGTTAATACTTTGTAGCGCCACCTTTTGCTGCGATTGCAGCTGTAAGTCGCTTGGGGTATGTCTCTATCAGTTTTGCACATCGAGAGACTGAATTTTTTTCCCATTCCTCCTTGCAAAACAGCTCGAGCTCAGTGAGGTTTGATGGAGAGCATTTGTGAACAGCAGTTTTCAGTTCTTTCCACAGATTCTCGATTGGATTCAGGTCTGGACTTTGACTTGGCCATTCTAACACCTGGATATGTTTATTTTTGAACCATTCCATTGTAGATGTTGCTTTATGTTTTGGATCATTGTCTTGTTGGAAGACAAATCTCCGTCCCAGTCTCAGGTCTTTTGCAGACTCCATCAGGTTTTCTTCCAGAATGGTCCTGTATTTGGCTCCATCCATCTTCCCATCAATTTTAACCATCTTCCCAGTCCCTGCTGAAGAAAAGCAGGCCCAAACCATGATGCTGCCACCACCATGTTTGACAGTGGGGATGGTGTGTTCAGGGTGATGGGCTGTGTTGCTTTTACGCCAAACATAACGTTTTGCATTGTTGCCAAAAAGTTCAATTTTGGTTTCATCTGACCAGAGCACCTTCTTCCACATGTTTGGTGTGTCTCCCAGGTGGCTTGTGGCATACTTTAAATGACACTTTTTATGGATATCTTTATCTTCTTGCCACTCTTCCATAAAGGCCAGATTTGTGCAATATACGACTGATTGTTGTCCTATGGACAGAGTCTCCCACCTCAGCTGTAGATCTCTGCAGTTCGTCCAGAGTGATCATGGGCCTCTTGGCTGCATCTCTGATCAGTCTTCTCCTTGTATGAGCTGAAAGTTTAGAGGGACGGCCAGGTCTTGGTAGATTTGCAGTGGTCTGGTACTCCTTCCATTTCAATATTATCGCTTGCACAGTGCTCCTTGGGATGTTTAAAGCTTGGGAAATCTTTTTGTATCCAAATCAGGCTTTAAACTTCTTCACAATAGTATGTCGGACCTGCCTGGTGTGTTCCTTGTTCTTCATGATGCTCTCTGCGCTTTTAACGGACCTCTGAGACTATCACAGTGCAGGTGCATTGATACGGAGACTTGATTACACACAGGTGGATTGTATTTATCATCATTAGTCATTTAGGTCAACATTGGATCATTCAGAGATCCTCACTGAACTTCTGGAGAGAGTTTGCTGCATTGAAAGTAAAGGGGCTGAATAATTTTGCACGCCCAATTTTTAAGTTTTTGATTTGTTAAAAGTTTGAAATATCAAATAAATGTCCTTCCACTTCATGATTGTGTCCCACTTGTTGTTGATTCTTCACAAAAAAATACAGTTTTATATCTCTGTTTGAAGCCTGAAATGTGGCAAAAGGTCGCAAAGTTCAAGGGGGCCGAATACTTTCGCAAGGCACTGTACTCCAGAATGTTATGAAGAGTGATCAGATGAATTACAATTCATTGGAAGCTCCCTATTTGCCATGGAAATGAACTGAATCCAAAAACAACATTTCCACTGCATTTCAGCCCTGCCACAAAAGGACCAGCTGACATCATGTCAGTGATTCTCTCGTTAACACAGGTGTGAGTGTTGACGAAGATAAGGCTGGAGATCACTCTGTCATGCTGATTGAGTTTGAATAACAGACTGGAAGCTTCAAAAGGAGGGTGGTGCTTGGAATCATTGTTCTTCCTCTGTCAACCAAGGTTACCTGCAAGGAAACACTTGCCGTCATCATTGCTTTGCACAAAAAGGGCTTCACAGGCAAGGATATTGCTGCCAGTAAGATTGCACCTAAATCAACCATTTATCGGATCATTAAGAACTTCAAGGAGAGTTCAATTGTTGTGAAGAAGGCTTCAGGGTGCCCAAGAAAGTCCATCAAGCACCAGGACCATCTCCTAAAGTTGATTCAGCTGCGGGATCGGGGCACCACCAGTACAGAGCTGGCTCAGGAATGGCAGCAGGCAGGTGTGAGTGCATCTGCACGCACAGCGAGGCAAAGTCTTTTGGAGGATGGCCTGGTGTCCAGAAGGGCAGCAAAGAAGCCACTTCTCTCCAGGAAGAACATCAAGGACAGACTGATATTCTACTAAATGTACAGGGTTTGGACTGCTGAGGACTGGGGTAAAGTAATTTTCTCTGATCAATCCCCTTTCCGATTGTTTGGGACATCCGGAAAAAGCTTGTCCGGAGAAGACAAGGTGAGCGCTACCATCAGTCCTGTGTCATTCCAACAGTAAAGCATCCTGTGACCATTCATGTGTGGGGACAAACAAAACCCCACAAATTCTGACAAACTCCAAGCATTGATTTATGCAAATATGGGCATCAATCAGGATGTGGCCCGGAAGTTAATTGGGGGGGGGGGGGGTGATTATGTGGGTTTGTGTTTGGGGGTGTGTGTTTGTGGGTGGTGCATGGGTGTGTGTTTGGAGGGGTGTGTGTGGGTGCGAGTTTGGGGGTGGGTGTGTGTTTGGGGAGGGTGTGTGGGTGTGTGTTTGGGGAGGGTGCGTGGGTGCGCGTTTGTGGGTGTGCCTGGTTACGTGCGTCCTTGTGTTCATGCGTCTTACAAGGTCATGTGACCTCTCTCTCTGCAGTGAATTCTGATCACTTTAAATCTGGGTGATTGACATTCACACTGTGTGAATAAATGGCTGCATTTAAGGATCTTGATAAGCGGCGTGAATTAGCATTGATTGAGAGCTTGATTTACTTAAGACGCAGCTTGCTGGAAGGGAAGGAGCCAAGTTTCAGTAGAAAATAGCACTGAAGGAAGACCGATTCTCTGAATATCTAATGATACAGTTAAAGTCGGTTGTTTACATACACCTTTGCCAAATACATTTAAACTCAGTTTTTCACAATTCCTGACATTTAATCCTTGTAAAAAATACCCTGTTTTAGGTCAGGATCACCACTTTATTTCAAGATTGCGAAATGTCATAATAATAGTAGAGAGAGTTATTTATTTCAGCTTTTATTTCTTTCATCACATTCCCAGTGGGTCAGAAGTTTACATACACTCAATTCGTATTTGGTAGCATTGCCTTTAAATTGTTTAACTTGGGTCAAACGTTTTGGGTGGCCTTCCACAAGCTTAATTTGGGTGAATTTGGCCCATTCCTCATGACAATATTGGTGTAACTGAGTCAGGTTTGTAGGCCTCCTTGCTCACACATGCTTTTTCAGTTCTGCCCACACATTTTCTATGGGATTGAGGTCAGGGCTTTGTGATGGCCACTCCAAAACCTTGACTTTGTTGTCCTTAAGCCATTTTGCCACAACTTTGGAAGTATGCTTGGGGTCATGGTCCATTTTTGATAGACCCATTTGCGACCAAGCTTTAACTTCCTGACTGATGTGTTGAAATGTTGCTTCAATATATGCACATAATTTTCCATCCTCATGAAGCCATCTATTTTGTGAAATGCACCAGTCCCTCCTGCAGCAAAGCACCCCCACAACATGATGCTGCCACCCCCCTGCTTCACGGTTGGGATGGTGTTCTTCGGCTTGCAAGCCTCCCCCTTTTTCCTCCAAACATAACGAAGGTCATTATGGCCAAACAGTTCTATTTTTGTTTCATCAGACCAGAAGACATTTCTACATGTGCAGTTGCAAACCGTAGTCTGGCTTTTTTATGGTGGTTTTGGAGCAATGGCTTCTTCCTTGCTGAGTGGCTTTTCAGGTTATGTCGATATAGGACTTGTTTTACCCTGGATATAGATACTTTTGTACCTGTTTCCTCCAGCTCCTTCACAAGGTCCTTTGCTGTTGTTCTGGGATTGATTTGCACTTTTCACACCAAAGTACGTTCATCTCTAGGAGACAGAACGTGTCACCTTCCTGAGCGGTATGACGGCTGCGTGGTCCCATGGTGTTTATACTTGCGTACTATTGTTTGTACAGATGAATGTGGTACCTTCAGGCATTTGAAAATTGCTCCCAAGGATGATCCAGACTTGTGGAGGTCTACAAATAGTTTTCTGAGGTCTTGGCTGATTTCTTATGATTTTCCCATGATGCCAAGCAAGGAGGCACTGAGTCTGAAGGTGGGCCTTGAAATACATCTACAGGTACACCTCCAATTGACTCAAATGATGTCAATTAGCCTATCAGAAGCTGCTAAAGCCATGACATCGTTTTCTGGAATTTTCCAAACTTTTTAAAGGCACAGTCAACTTAGTGTATGTAAACTTCTGACCCACTGGAATCGTGATACAGTGAATTATAAGTGAAATAATCGGTCTGTAAACAACTGTTGGAAAATGACTTGTCATGCACAAAGTAGATGTCCTAACTGATTTGCCAAAACTATAGTTTGTTAACAAGAAATTTGTGGAGTGGTTGATAAATGAGTTTTAATGACTCCAACCAAAGTGTATGTAAACTTCTGACTTCAACTGTATATACTGATGACTGGAATACATCAACCTGAACAGATTAAGTGTTGCTAATGGAATGTTGGTTCCTGAGTCCATTGTTTTGTTCATGATTACATTGTTGCACCTTGAGTCGGATTGACTTGCAAATCTCTCCTCCATGGACAACTGTATCCTTCAATACTAATTTATTCATCTCAATGTGTAAAGCCTATCTAGCAGCTCATCACCTTCTAACAACAACATCTATATTTGCTATATCAGTAATTGTCTATTTTATATGTTGCATGTTTACATGTTTAACTATTAGTAGTAGACCTTGTATTAATGGAAGTTGTATAGTCATTACTCAGAGTTGCCTCTGTTTGTCCTGTAAAAGGCAGCCCTTTCACTGTCTCAAAGTACGTCTTAGCTGTCAATTCATCTAGAAAATATTCAACAGTGGTTTCAAAGCTTGGAAATAGTTTATACTCACTCTGTACTCAGCCTCTTGTGACGGTGCAGGTTTATTTGTGTAGTTAATACAGGTGAATGTGGACTGAGTGAAGAGACTTGTTTTGGATCATCACCAGACCTTGTGCACCATTTACCGACAGGACTTGTTGACTCAGTTAGGGCAGCAGAGGAGGTCTCTCTCTCTCCATCTCTGCCTTTTTACAAGCTCGCGGCAGAGAAAAGCGCAGCTGCATTTGATTTTCATTTAGTCCAACAACTGTTTAATTGAAGGTATGTGAGTACAGACAGAGCTGCTCCTAGGAAATAGTTATCTGGAGCGCTTCTATCCAATCCATCTGTAAATGAGAAGGCAGGTGGGTGGGTTAGTTCTGGCGCCGGTCTCTACCGGTGGATGTGGTCAAACTGGCATATTTGTCTTTCACTTTGTAGTCTGGCAGGGCACCTAAACAGCTGACTCCTGTTGAACCTGGCCTCTATCAATCACTGAGAGAGGAACAAAACAAAGTATATGGTTGGACAGTGGGCAGGTAGGGGAGGGATGACTAGGCACCTTGTCTTCACTCATTGGATTAGCGATATGATGCTCTCAGTTAACTCTAGCTTCATTACTTGATATGAAGGAAAAAGAGACTGATGCCAACTCTTTACATGTTGGAGAGTTTCGGAGTTAGAGAGACTGTAGACAGCAGAGTTTTTCCTCTCACCAAGATGTTGTAAAATGGTCATTTGCTTTTGTGACAGAATAAGAAACAGTAGAATATATCAGAAGACTGAATGTGAAATCTAAAATGAGTTGAAAAGGAATTCTAGATGGTTTGACAGAATGACTTTAGACCATTGGTTGTCAAATGTTTGTTGCGTTATATACCCATAACATGACCTTCATCAGACCAACAGACCCAGGCACACACCCCAACATACACAATAACAGAACATCACATTTGCCATTAATCAGGTATATCCAATAGCTCCTCATCTGGCTCCCCCTCCCCAAGTCCCCAAAAGCCCCTGCAGCCCTTGGTGACTCGCAGCCAAGACCCCAGTCAGTCACTTTTATATTTAGATTGGCCTGCTTATGTTCTAAATATCAGTGTTAGTGTTTACAAGCCTTTTCCATGCTCTTCTCATGGTCTCTGGTGGGCACCCCTCTGTTCAGAAGCCCTGCCTGGTGTTGTCATTCTCTCTGTGACTGGCAGGGCGGGCATGGTGGGGGGTGGAATGGGGGTTGACAGAAGGGGTAGACTTGTGGTTCTTCCAGCGTTGTCCTGCTGCCTGAGTCAGACCACCAACGGAGCAGCAAAGTTGATGGCCGCTGGCACTCTGGGTCCCGTAAGTGAGACATCCACCCCCCTTCCTGCCATCCAACCTCAACCCATCCAACCTCATCTCACCCCACCCCTTCTAATCATGATACCATCTGCTGCCTCCTGGAGAAGGTTACCCAGTGCCACCACAGCCCAGTGCTGATGTGACTCTCCCTGCTTCAGACACTCAACACTTAGTCATTGACATTTTCTCTCCTTCTGATTCGCTCTCTCTCTCGATCTCTCTCTGTCACTCTGCCAGCCAGACAGGCAGCTGGATGTGCAGACACTGCCACAGGGCAACACTTAGCGGCCCCCAGGCCCCCTGCCCTGCTGCCTGCCATCTGTGTCCGTCTCAGTGGGCAAGGTAGTGAGACGACAGAGGCCTGGAGGGGAAAACAGGACACAGAGCGGGAGAGGAATATGGAGAGAGGGAGAGGAATATGGAGAGAGGGAGAGGAATATGGAGGGAGGGAGAGGAATATGGAGAGCGGGAGAGGAATATGGAGGGAGGGAGAGGAATATGGAGAGGAATATGGAGAGCAGGAGAGGAATATGGAGGGAGGGAGAGGAATATGGAGGGAGGGAGAGGAATATGGAGAGAGGGAGAGGAATATGGAGAGAGAGAGGAATATGGAGAAGGGGAAAGGACGTGTGGAACAGCGTCTTATATACAGTATGTATGCTGGTGTCGTTAAAAGGTCAGGGATAAACTAGGCAGGCCTTAGCCAGGTCAGGCCACGTTGGTTTGTTGTCTTTGCTTGATGACAGACGAACAAAGGACTGCAGGAGCAGAAACATGGGAGAGATAAACTACAGCACAGTACTCTATGCTAAAACGAATTCAGTTGTTCCCTATGTTCTGATGCACACATCCATGTCACGCTCCTCAGTGACACAGATAACACCAATCCCCATAAAGTTCATATAGGGACCTCTATTGTCTCTCCATTCATGTATTGAATAGCTTTAAGATAGCCAAGCACCAGAGGACAGAAGAGATGCTGACTGAGTTTTACATATCCCACTATAACACGTAGGTACAGTTGAAGTCGGAAGTTTACATACACTTAGGTTTGAGTCATTAAAACTTGTTTTTCAACCACTCCACAAATTTATTGTCAACAAACTATAGTTTTGGCAAGTCGGTTAGGACATCTACTTTGTGCATGACACAAGTAATTTTTCCAACAATTGTTTACAGACAGATTCTTTCACTTATAATTCACTGTATCACAATTCCAGTGTGTCAGAAGTTTACATACACTTACTTATTTACTTACTGACTGACTTTGTCCCCATGGGGACATTTTGTTGCAGTGTCATGTGTTACGCACGCCTCTATGAAGAGGGAACGCAACACCCTGCTACAACTAAACTCTCCGTGAAGTGAAAAAGGTCTGGACTGTAGGTGCGAGTAAGAATGACAACAGACAGAATGTGGTACCGTTTACAAGGACTTTATTCCGTTACACGGTAATATGGGGAAAAGGGGCTGGCCAGAACCAAAGCAAAGAAAATCTCAAAGCCCCCCCTCTCCTATCTTACCTGCCTACCCACTACTTACCTAATTTAGCACCGCCTGGTGCCCTAACCAAAATACAGAGGGTGGTCCGCCCAGGTCTTACCTAGTGTGCCTAGACAGCAAATATGCTACTGGTATATGTATGCCCGCGGGCCTCTTGCCTAAGCACTCCCTATGTGCCTTCCCCTTCCCCCCTGGGAACAAATGAAACAGGAGAACAAATAATTTCTCAAACAAACTAAGAAACAAAGGACATCAAATAAGCTCTATCTGAGCAACAAACTCACAGAACATACCAAGTCTACCCAGCAATGAACTCAAGCAAAATCTCTCGAGCAAAATCTCTAGCAAATCTACCTCCAGCAAAATCTCTCTCCTGAACAGAACACTGGCTTTTATAAAGCTTCAGAATGAATGTGTAACTGGAGACAGCTGAGTCTTGATGAAGGGGCGGGGTCAGCTCTCCAATTAGCCATGGAGTCAACTAATCAGCTGCTTGAGGGATTTCAGGAAGCCATTTCCTGAAATAAACACATGCAAATACACAAACTACAACACATAAACTGGGGAACGTAACACATGTACACATTTAAAGTGGCGTTTGTGTGGGGTTGGTTGACTTTTTTCCCTCCCACTAAGTTGACTGTGCCTTTAAACAGTTTGGAAAATTCCAGAAAATGATGTCATGGCTTTAGAAGCTTCTGATAGGCTAATTGACATAATTTGAGTCAATTGGAGGTGTACCTGTGGATGTATTTCAAGGCCTACCTTCAAACTCAGTGCCTTTTTGCTTGACATCATGGGATAATCAAAATAAATCTGCCAAGACCTCCTTCGGAGCAATTTCCAAACTCCTGAAGGTACCACATTCATCTGTACAAACAATAGTACGTACGCATAAACACCATGGGACCACACAGCCGTCAGACAGCTCAGGAAGGAGACACTTTCTTTCTTCCTGAGATTAATGTACTTTGGTGCAAAAAGTGCAAATCAATTCCAGATCAACAGCAAAGGACCTTGTGAAGATGCTTGAGTAAACGGGAACAAAAGTACATGTATCTATATCCACAGTAAAACAAGTCCTGTATCTACATAACCTGAAAGGCCACTCAGCAAGGAAGAAGCCACTGCTCCAAAACAGTCATAAAAAAGCCAGACTACGGTTTGCAACTGAACATGGGGACAAAGATCATACTTTTTGGAGAAATGTCCCCTGGTCTGATGAAACAAAATTAGAACTGTTTGGCCATAATGACTATCTTTATGTTTGGAGGAAAAAGGGGGAGGCTTGCAAGCCGAAGAACACCATCCCAACCTTTAAGCACGGGGGTGGCAGCATCATGTTGTGGGGGTGCTTTGCTGCAGGAGGGACTGGTGCATTTCACAAAATAGATGGCTTCATGAGGATGGAAAATTATGTGCATATATTGAAGCAACATCTCAACACATCAGTCAGGAAGTTAAAGCTTGGTTGAAAATGGGTCTATCAAAAATGGACCATGACCCCAAGTATATTTCCAAAGTTGTGACAAAATGGCTTAAGGACAACAAAATCAAGGTATTGGAGTGGCCATCACAAAGCCCTGACCTCAAACCTATAGTAAATGTGTGGGCAGAACTGAAAAAGTGTGTGCGAGCAAGGAGTCCTCCAAACCTGACTCAGTTACACCAGCTCTGTCAGGAGGAATGGGCTAAAATTCACCCAACTTATTGTGGAAAGCTTGTGGAAGGCAACCCGAAAGTGCTACCCAAGTTAAACAATTTAAAGGCAATGCTACCAAATTCTACTTGAGTGTTATGTAAACTTCTGACCCTCTGGGAATGTGATGAATGAAATAAAAGCTGAAATAAACCATTCTCTCTACTATTATTATGACATTTCACATTCTTAAAATAAAGTTGTGATCCTAACTGACCTAAGAGAGGGAATTTTTACAAGGATTAAATGTCAGGAATTGTGAAAAACTGAGTTTAAATGTATTTGGCTATGGTGTATGTAAACTTCAGACTTCAACTGTATAACTCATATAGCTCCTTCAGGCTGTTTATAGCCCTGCTTGAACATTCATAAATTCAAACATGTTTGCCCAGAGCTACAGTATTTCCTATCAATTTGATATGGTTTTGTATAAAAAAATAATGTAAATATCAACCTTCCTGACATTAAATGGGCAAATTGAAATCCAGCCCACATTTTCGGATCATGATGGATGGATAAAAGGAGCGAGAAAAAATCCCTGGCATATTCATCACCCCTTGGAGCTCAATACATTTGATTTTGTGGTCACATTTTTTGAACCAAAGTGTTTCAGCTCTATTTCCCCTTCCCTTTATCCAGCGATAGAGTTTAATGCCCAGCAGTGTACAAGCTAAATCAGGTTTGCTCAAAGCCATCCTCCCTCCTTCCATGTCAGCTCAGGGTTGGAGGGGAACATTTCTCCCTGTAATGATGGCCCTGGGCCACAGGTATTTCAACACGCACACACAAATACAGGTTCGCCTAGCTGCCAGTCAGTGATGCTTCGCTGTGAGTTCTGTATCTCACACACACACACACACACACACACACACACACACACACACACACACACACACACACACACACACACACACACACACACACACACACACACACACACACACACACACACACACACACACACACACACACACACACACACACACACACACACACACACACACACACACGGGCAAGCAAGTTATTTCACTCTGGGGAAAGTCAAGTGTGGTCCTTTTCAAGGCGAGCCAACTTTCCATGTCTCTTTAGAAAACACTTGACCTTTCTTTTTGCTTTTTCTTTCTTTTTTTGACTACTTCAGTGTTCCCCTGCTATCATTTCAAATTGAGTTTGGGCTCAAGCTTCATAGAGATTATTTTTCAATTATATTTCAAGCACACTTGAAAAAATATTAAATAATTTGGAGGGCAACACTCTCTTTGGGAAATTTTTTCCTCAGAGACAGATGTTTGAACTTTCCACATTTTGCATATTCTAAATGGAATTCATAGTAGGCCTAATGCCAGTCCTGTGTCATAAAATCATCTGTAATTTCGGAGACACTGGAGAGAAAAGAGGAGTTATTAGTGAATGAAGGTTAATCTAACTCAGCCCTGTGTTGTCTGTGATCCTGGACCATTTGCCTTTAAACACAGCTCACACTGTGGGGCTGTTGGATGGGCAGTTGGACAGAGAGACTGGAGTGGCCCATTCCTCCTCTCCTTTCATGTTCTCCTAAGCCCCCTTCCTCAACAGTCACGAGCCGTAACTGGCCTGAGGGAGAGTACATACACTGACACAGCTTCCAGAAATGGTGAAGTATTTACTTTAAACGACACAGTCATCTCACACACCTAAAAATGAATGGAAGAATCAAACCCTCAATCACTCACTGAGCCGCCCTTGATGAAGAGACCAAGCATCAAAATTATTCTGAAACATCAAATATGGAAAAGAAAAAAACAAGTTCTCCAGCTTCATGCATTTTCCCCTGATCACTTTATATCAATGGACACCTCTTCAGATCCGCATAGTATTTTCTGTGGGCTGCTGGCTCCATTAGAGGGCACTTGTGAGGATGACAGGCAAATACAGCACTCAGTCAGGAAGAGCTGAGTTCCTAAAGAGAGTGAGAGAAATAGAGAGAGAAATAGAGAGAGATCGAGGGAGAGTATGAGAAAGAGGGAAACAAAAAGAGTGAGGGAGCAGTAGCAGAAATCAATCATGCCCGCTCTCTCTTATCAGCCTTGAAGCTCAGTCTCTCAGGGAGTATGCTCTGTGGCAGAGATGGTAGGAGCACTGACCCACACTATTCCACAAGTGTTTAATGGCTTACCTAGTAGTGGATAGTACAGTCAGCATTAGTACAGCCAGTACAGGAGACTCACTCCCATATAGCTTTTGGCTCACAATAAGCTGGCTTTAATGGCTGGCTGTTAAATGCACCTTGGGTTTTCATTGCAAACTGTTGCTTACTGCATTGGCACAGTGAACATTAATGACATGCTGAAAGGCTTCATTTCTTTTTAAAAAGCTCTAGTGCTGAAAGGGGAATAGGGAGCATCTGGAAAAGGCAGGCCCTTTTACTTCCTCTGTGTACCTAACGACACTGTGTGTGTGTGTGTGTGTGTGTGTGTGTGTGTGTGTGTGTGTGTGTGTGTGTGTGTGTGTGTGTGTGTGTGTGTGTGTGTGTGTGTGTGTGTGTGTGTGTGTGTGTGTGTGTGTGTGTGTGTGTGTGTGTTTGTGAGAGCCCATGGAGAGATCAATCTGTGCCGTTGCCAATACATGTGCGTACTATGAGGAGAGTACGCACATGGCTATAGAGGTGAGTAGAAGAGTTGAGATGGGGGCGGGAGATATGCACAGCTGCTACTGACAGGGGCGCTCACCAATACTCTGAAACTAGCTAATACACTCACACAAGATGGCCGTCAGGGATACCATGTGGTTGCAGAGCGTAGAGATCCAAAACCTCTGGCTCTCTCTTGCTCTGCCTCTCTGTCTCGTTCTCTGCCAGAGTTGTATTCATCATTGCTACCATATTTAATTCAATTGGGGAACACATGCATAAATAGGCCAGTGAAATGGTATCAAAATTATAAGAGGAAATCTGTGCATGACATTTCCTGTTTCCTCAGCCTGGCAGAGTTTGAAAGCTGGCAAAGAGTGGTCTTTGAAAGCCCAGCTGCCTGTAGGAACAAAGCAGTCTGGGAGTCTGGTGGTTTGCAGTTTGCCCCAGGTTGTGTCAGAGAGGCCTGCTTCCAAAACACTGATTACTTGTTCTCTGTTTTTCATTCTTCGTCCACCCAGCCCATCTTAGATGTGGCCTGTATGGCTGTTCCCACTCTCAGGGGTGCAGAGCTGTCCTCTTTTTTTGGGGACATTCCCCCCAGGATGACACAGCTCCAGGATAGACCCCAGAACTTGGAAACAGGAAAAACTGCCCCTCTGGATTACCCCTCTCTTTAGAGGGGTGTGATCCCTGGCTAGATCCGTGAGGATGGTCCAATGATGCTGGATGTAGGAGTCATCTTTATATCTCCCACCCCTTTGTCTCTTCATCTCTCTCTCCCCCTTCCCTTTCTCTCTATCTCTCATCTCTTCATCCCTAATCTCCATCTCTCCCTTCCCTTTGTCTCTTCATCCCTCATCTCTATCTCTCCCTTCCATTTGTCTCTCCATCTCAATCTCTCCCTTCCATTTGTCTCTCCATCTCTCCCTTCCCTTTGTCTCTTCATCTCTTATCTCCATCTCTCTTTTCCCTTCGTCTCTCCATCTCCATCTCTCCCTTCCCTTCCCTTTGTCTCTCTAGCTCTCTCTCCCTTCCCTTTCTCTCTCCATCTCTCCCTTCCCTTCGTCTCTCCATCTCCATCTCTCCCTTCCCTTCCCTTTGTCTCTCTAGCTCTCTCTCCCTTCCCTTTCTCTCTCCATCTCTCCCTTCCCTTCCCTTTGTCTCTCTAGCTCTCTCTCCCTTCCCTTTCTCTCTCCATCTCTCCCTTCCCTTCCCTTTGTCTCTCTAGCTCTCTCTCCCTTCCCTTTCTCTCTCCATCTCTCCCTTTCCTTCCCTTTGTCTCTCTAGCTCTCTCTCCCTTCCCTTTCTCTCTCCATCTCTCCCTTCCCTTTCTCTATTCATCTCTCATCTCTATCTCTCCCTTCCCGTTGTCTCTCCATCTCCAACTCTCCCATCCCTTTGTCTGTCCATCTCTCATCTCTTGCTCTCTCTCTCTGTTGCAGTTGTTGTTGGATTTCTTTATGGTAAGGAGTTGAGTAGATACTTTTTTTTTTACTGTAAGAGATGAAGCTGATTTGGCGTGCGTACAGCGGGATGAGAGGGAGGGAGTGGTGAGAGGCTGGCTGTCTGATGTATAGTGTCATTAGTAGACTGTCCAGGGAGAGCGTGACTGGAGAGGGGGAACTGACAGACAAGTGATGAGCGACATGGAGGACTCTCAAGGCTGGGGAGCGTGTTTGTGTCAGATCGAGAGAGCGAGAAGTGTTGTACACCCGCAGGTAACACACACAAAGTCATTATTTTCATTACACACAAGTATGTGAGCGTTCTGCAGCCTGTGAGGAAAAATACTAAACACAAATAAAGCAGGATATAGAGCTAAAGCGGTGGTGACAGATGACATTGTTTATGGTCACTGTTGCTGAGTTAGATGCAATTCAATCAGTTGGGGCAATACTTGTTTTTTTATTGCAATTATGCAAAATAATGACAGCCCTCCAAGCACCCCTGCTATGATATTGTTCTGTTCCATTTTGATTTCAGTTATTTTTTTGATTCCTTTTCAGCTTTGTGTCTCTGTGCTGAAAATGACTGGATTCTTAAGGGAGACACACACCACCTCGACTGCCTGAGAGGTGAATTAGAACACATGTCTAGACACACACCCTGGTGAAAAATGACTTCAGTGTAATTTCCTTAATATGAGGTGATAAGCAACAATAAGGTATTGCTTTAAATGACATCAAGCAGTCATCAGTGAGCTATAATTAAACTTCTGGAAACACAAATGATTACAGGTCTAGGTTAAAATTGTGAAATATAATTGCCAATTTATGTTAATTAAACTTAACTTGATGAATGTTCCTGAAATGCACAGCCTTGCCCTTCATAGCACTGGCATTGACCAGAATGCACCTTGAAGACAGGACATGTCATAGTGCTCCCTCTCCTCCCCTGCAGAGGATCCCAGTATCTTCTAGAGGTCGACCGATTAACCAGAATGCACCTTGAAGACAGGACATGTCATAGTGCTCCCTCTCCTCCCCTGCAGAGGATCCCAGTATCTTCCCTGAAGATATTCATCACTGGTAGTATCACACAGTGTATCTACTGTGGGCGGTCCATGATCTCTACCAGTATGTCAATCAGGGACAGGGGGATTTCTGATTGGTCCCTAATGTCCTGACAGGACCTAGGGTCTCAGCCAATTGTGCTGTTATGAGAAAACACACACACACCATCCCGTGGCTCTGCCTGGGGGAGATAAACAAGCTGCTGTGTGTGACTGCGGGATTTCCCACTCTGTGATAGGGCGACCATTTGTCTGAGGTGGGCGGGCTGGGGGGGAAGAGGGGTGCAGAAGGGGACAGCTATAATTCTTCTTTACTTTCTCCTGCTGTTGATTTGTTACAGTACTGCTGTGAGCCATTGTCGCCTTGAAATATTTAGAAACGATAAAAAGCTGTCAGAATTGACTGATGAATATTTCATGGTGCGCCAGCTGGAGTGTTTAGCAGTGATCAATAAAGGGGGCCGATGGCGCCGGGCGAAGGGCATTAGTCACAGTGGGACCTCTGATGCGGGACACATTTCCCTCCTCTAATTTAGCCAGGCGACCCACAGAGCCTGTCAGTACTACTGTATCACCCCTGATTCTGATCTCCAGAGCCCCTAACTAACACTACTGTCTGTCTCAATCAGAGTCAGGGTCCTGATCTCCAGAGCCCCTAACTAACACTACTGTCTGTCTCAATCAGAGTCAGGGTCCTGATCTCCAGAGCCCCTAACTAACACTACTGTCTGTCTCAATCAGAGTCAGGGTCCTGATCTCCAGAGCCCCTAACTAACACTACTGTCTGTCTCAATCAGAGTCAGGGTTCTGATCTCCAGAGCCCCTAACTAACACTACTGTCTGTCTCAATCAGAGTCAGGGTCCTGATCTCCAGAGCCCCTAACTAACACTACTGTCTGTCTCAATCAGAGTCAGGGTCCTGATCTCCAGAGCCCCTAACTAACACCGCTGTCTGTCTCAATCAGAGTCAGGGTCCTGATCTCCAGAGCCCCTAACTAACACTACTGTCTGTCTCAATCAGAGTCAGGGTCCTGATCTCCAGAGCCCCTAACTAACACCGCTGTCTGTCTCAATCAGAGTCAGGGTTCTGATCTCCAGAGCCCCTAACTAACACCGCTGTCTGTCTCTATCAGAGTCAGGGTCCTGATCTCCAGAGCCCCTAACTAACACCGCTGTCTGTCTCAATCAGAGTCAGGGTCCTGATCTCCAGAGCCCCTAACTAACACTACTGTCTGTCTCAAACAGAGTCAAGGTCCTGATCTCCAGAGCCCCTAACTAACACCGCTGTCTGTCTCAATCAGAGTCAGGGTTCTGATCTCCAGAGCCCCTAACTAACACCGCTGTCTGTCTCAGAGTCAGGCTCCTGATCTCCAGAGCCCCTAACTAACACCGCTGTCTCTATCAGAGTCAGGATCCTGATCTCCAGAGCCCCTAACTAACACCACTGTCTGTCTCAATCAGAGTCAGGGTTCTGATCTCCAGAGCCCCTAACTAACACCGCTGTCTGTCTCAAACAGAGTCAGGGTCTTGATCTCCAGACAGTGCTGTCTGTCTCAGAGACAGGGTTCTGCTCCCTGTATCGGCCCACTCTCCAATAACATTGATAACATCTAAGTAATGTTATCAACTGCTTTAAGTATTCGGGGACAATATTTAGTTTATTTATTTTTATTTCACCTTTATTTAACCAGGTAGGCAAGTTGAGAACAAGTTCTCATTTACAATTGCGACCTGGCCAAGATAAAGCAAAGCAGTTCGACAGATACAACGACACAGAGTTACACATGGAGTAACACAAACATACAGTCAATAATACAGTATAAACAAGTCTATATACGATGTGAGCAAATGAGGTGAGAAGGGAGGTAAAGGCAAAAAGGCCATGGTGGCAAAGTAAATACAATATAGCAAGTAAAACACTGGAATGGTAGTTTTGCAATGGAAGAATGTGCAAAGTAGAAATAAAAATAATGGGGTGCAAAGGAGCAAAATAAAGAAATAAAATACAGTTGGGAAAGAGGTAGTTGTTTGGGCTAAATTATAGGTGGGCTATGTACAGGTGCAGTAATCTGTGAGCTACTCTGACAGTTGGTGCTTAAAGCTAGTGAGGGAGATAAGTGTTTCCAGTTTCAGAGATTTTTGTAGTTCGTTCCAGTCATTGGCAGCAGAGAACTGGAAGGAGAGGCGGCCAAAGAAAGAATTGGTTTTGGGGGTGACTAGAGAGATATACCTGCTGGAGCGTGTGCTACAGGTGGGAGATGCTATGGTGACCAGCGAGCTGAGATAAGAGGGGACTTTACCTAGCAGGGCCTTGTAGATGACATGGAGCCAGTGGGTTTGGTGACGAGTATGAAGCGTGGGCCAGCCAACGAGAGCGTACAGGTCGCAATGGTGGGTAGTATATGGGGCTTTGGTGACAAAACGGATTGCACTGTGATAGACTGCATCCAATTTGTTGAGTAGGGTATTGAAGGCTATTTTGTAAAGGACATCGCCAAAGTCGAGGATTGGTAGGATGGTCAGTTTTACAAGGGTATGTTTGGCAGCATGAGTGAAGGATGCTTTGTTGTGAAATAGGAAGCCAATTCTAGATTTAACTTTGGATTGGAGATGTTTGATATGGTCTGGAAGGAAAGTTTACAGTCTAACCAGACACCTAGGTATTTGTAGTTGTCCACGTATTCTAAGTCAGAGCCGTCCAGAGTAGTGATGTTGGACAGGTGGGTAGGTGCAGGTAGCGATCGGTTGAAGGGCATGCATTTAGTTTTACTTGTATTTAAGAGTAATTGGAGGCCACAGAAGGAGAGTTGTATGGCATTGAAGCTTGCCTGGAGGGTTGTTAACACCGTGTCCAAAGATGGGCCAGAAGTATACAGAATGGTGTCGTCTGCGTAGAGGTGGATCAGAGACTCACCAGCAGCAAGAGCGACCTCATTGATGTATACAGAGAAGAGAGTCGGTCCAAGAATTGAACCCTGTGGCACCCCCATAGAGACTGCCAGAGGTCCGGACAGCAGACCCCCGGATTTGACACACTGAACTCTATCAGAGAAGTAGTTGGTGAACCAGGCAAGGCAATCATTTGAGAAACCAAGGCTGTCGAGTCTGCCGATGAGGATGTGGTGATTGACAGAGTCGAAAGCCTTGGCCAGATCAATGAATACGGCTGCACAGTAATGTTTCTTATCGATGGCGGTTAAGATATCATTTAGGACCTTGAGCGTGGCTGAGGTGCACCCATGACCAGCTCTGAAACCAGATTGCATAGCAGAGAAGGTATGGTGAGAATTGAAATGGTCGGTAATCTGTTTGTTGACTTGGCTTTCGAAGACCTTAGAAAGGCACGGTAGGATAGATATAGGTCTGTAGCAGTTTGGGTCAAGAGTGTCCTCCCCTTTGAAGAGGGGGATGACCGCAGCTGCTTTCCAATCTTTGGGAATCTCAGACGACACGAAAGAGAGGTTGAACAGGCTAGTAATAGGGGTGGCAACAATTTCGACAGATAATTTTAGAAAGAAATGGTCCAGATTGTCTAGCCCGGCTGATTTGTAGGGGTCCAGATTTTGCAGCTCTTTCAGAACATCAGCTGAACGGATTTGGGAGAAGGAGAAATGGGGAAGGCTTGGGCGAGTTGCTGTTGGGGGTGCGGTGCTGTTGACCGGGGTAGGAGTATGTGCCACTCTGTGTGCTAATCATGCTTTGTACAATTGAAACATTGTTCATGATGGTTGTCCCACTGAGCTAATAAAATCTCCTTTACAAGACATCATATCTGGGTTGTTGGTGTTCCCTCTATTTATTTCAGGTGTCAAACATTCTCATAATGACATCTTGTTGAACCATAATCAAACAGAGCAGCATCCCCAGGTGGTTGGGACCTAGGTAGGGGGAACTGGAGAAGAGGGTCTGGACCGAGAGGAGGGAGGGGGGGGTCAGAGAGAAGGGTTACACTTGTTTGAGATTTTCTTGTGTGTGTGCATGTATGCGTGTGTTTCTTTTTCCCAGTCGGTCTGTTCAGTGGAAGCGGATGCGACTAGTGAAATAGCAGATCAAAGCATGTTCAGTACATGTCATAGTACATCATTTACACTTCTATGAGATTCAACATGGCCGAGGACAACCCCATGCATTCATTAATTCATTCAATTCATCAAAGACAAAACGTTGAACCCCAAATGGATTTTGTCATACTTTTTAAGCAATATTAACCCCCCTTCTTGCGTGCCTCACCAACTTATTCAATTTAAACATCAGCTGTCGGTTCTTGCAAATGTCTTTTCAAATGACAGGTGTGTGTGTGTGTCTGTGTGTGTATGTGTGCGCGTGTTTTAATCCATTAGAAGATAAAATAATAGAAGGTCCATTATTTATTATCCCTCGTATTTTCCCTGGATGGTCTGTATAACGTTTCTCATAAAAGAGACATTTTGTTGAGTGGAGAATTTCTGTGGTGGAAGGGCCTGATGCCCTTGAAGGTGATGAACAAAATGTTCTTCAAGTGAAACAGTGCAATTCAGATGAAGTGTTTTTGGCCGAAGTTACTGATATTTCCCTTGCTCTCTTTGGGTTTAGGAGTCAGACAGCAGTCTAAGGAACTGTTGGACAGTAGCTCTCACTAGTCCTGTAACTCTAAAAATTGAATCTAGCCATGAAAAGGGGAGGTCTTCACTCTTGTCAGCCCTGGAGGACTTGGTCTGCATCATAACATCAAGTAGCCTCTGTACCGTACCATTATATATGACTTCATCTCTATTGCACTCCACACTTCCCTTTCCCCCACCTTGACAAAAGGAACACCTACTTGAGAATGCTGTTCATTGACTACAGCTCAGCGTTCAACACCATTGTGCCCTCCAAGTTCATCACTAAGTTAAGGACCCTGAGATTAAACACTTCCCTCTGCAACTGGATCCTGGACTTCCTGACAGGTCAACCCCAGGTGGTGAGGGTAGGCAACAACACATCTGCCACGATGACCCTCAACACGGGGGCCCCTCAGGGGTGTTTTCTTAGTCCCCTTCTGTACTCCTTGTTCACCCACGACTGCATGGCTGCACAATACCATCAACTCCAATACGGTCAGAGACTTCACCGTGCGGTACCAGGACAACAAATTCTCCCTCAACGTCAGCAAGACAAAGGAGCTGATCAAGGACTATAGGAAATGGAGGGACAAGCACACCCCATCCACATCGACGGGGCTGTTGTGAAGCAGGTCAACAGGTTCAAGTTCCTCAGTGTCCACATCACTAAGGAACTATCATGGTCCACACACATCAACACAGTAATGAAAAGGGAATGACAACGCTTCTTCCCCCTCAGGAGGCTGAAATGATTCGTCATGGGCCCTCAGATCCTCAAAAAGTTATACAGCTGCACCATTGAGAGCCTCTTGACTGGTTAGTATAGCAACTGCTTGGCATCCAACCGCAAGGCACTACAGAGGGTAGTGCGTACGGCCCAGTACATCACTGGGGTCAAGCTTCCTGCCATCCAGGACCTATATTCTAGGCAGTGTCAGAGGAAGGACCAAACAATTGTTAGACTCGTCACCCAAAAGACTCCAGCCACCCAAGTCATAGACTGTTCTCTCTGCTACAGCACGGAAAGCAGTACCGATGCACCACGTCTGGACCCAACAGGACCCTGAACAGCTTCTACCCCAAAGTCATAGGACTGCAAAACAGATAGTTAAATAGTTAACCAATAGCTACCCGAAATATCGGCATTGACCCCTTTTGCACTAATCTCTTTTGGCTCATCACATACAGTGCCTTCAGGAAGTATTCACACCTCTTAACTTTTTCCATATTTTGTTGTGTTACAGCCTGCATTTAAAATGTATTAACCAGAGATGTTTTGTCACTGTTCTACACATAATACCCCCTAATTTCAAAGTGGAATTATGTTTTTCTAAATGTTTACAAATTAATACAAGCTTAAACTGTAAGGTCTTGAGTCAATATGTATTCAACCCCTTTGTTATGGCAAGCCTAAATAAGTTCAGGAGTAAAAAGGTGCTTATCAAGTCACATAAGTCGCATGGACACTGTGTGCAATAATAGTGTTTAACATCCCTGTACCCCACATCTGTGTACCCCACACATACAATTATCTGTAAGGTCCCTCAGTCGAACAGGGAATTTCAAACACAGATTCAACCACAAAGACAAGGGAGGTTTTCCAATGCCTCACAAAGAAGGTCACCTATTGGTAGATGGGTAAAAGAAAGAAGCAGACATTGAATATCCCTTTGAGCATGGTGAAGTTGTTAATGACAAAGATACAGGTGTCCTTCCTAACTCAATTGCTGGAGAGGAAGGAAAACACCATGAGGCCAATGGTGACTTTAAAACAATTACAGCGTTTAATGGCTGTAATAGAAGAAAACAGAGGATGGATCAACAACATTGTAGTTACTCCACAATACTCATCTAATTGACAGAGTGAAATGAAGGAAGCCTCTACCGAATAAAAATGTCCCAAAACATGCATCCTGTTTTCAACAAGGCACTAAAGTAATACTGCAAGAAATGGGGCAAAGCGATTACATATTTGTCCCGAATACAACGTGATAAGTTTGGGGTGAATCAAATACAACACATTTGAGTATCAAATCAAATGTATTTATATAGTCCTTCTTACATCAGCTGATATCTCAAAGTGCTGTACAGAAACCCAGCCTAAAACCCCAGACAGCAAGCAATGCAGGTGTAGAAGCACAGTGGCTGGGAAAAACTCCAAAAGAAAGGCCAAAACCTAAGAAGAAACCTAGAGAGGAACCAGGCTATGTGGGGTGGCCAGTCCTCTTCTGGCTGTGCCGGGTGGAGATTATAACAGAACATGGCCAAATGTTCAAAAACTCATAAATGACCGGCAGGGTCAAATAATAATAATCACAGTAATTGTCGATGGTGCAGCAGGTCAGCACCTCAGGGGTAAATGTCAGTAGGCTTTTCATAGCCGATCATTCAGAGTATCTCTGCCACTCCTGCTGTCTCTAGAGAGTTGAAAACAGCAGGTCTGGGACAGGTAGCACATCCGGTGAACAGGTCAGGGTTCCATAGCCGCAGGCAGAACAGTTGAAACTGGAGCAGCAGCGCAGTCAGGTGGACTGGGGTCAGCAAGGAGTCATGCCAGGTAGTCCTGAGGCATGGTCCTAGGGCTCAGGTCCTCAGAGAGAGAAAGAAAGAAAGAGAGAAAGAATTAGAGAGAGCATACTTAAATTCACCCAGGACACCAGATAAGACAGGAGAAAACTTATGTAAATTAGATATTTCTGTATAACATTTTCAATACATTTGCAAAAATGTTTAAAAACAAATGTTATATTTTGTTATGGGGTATTGTGTGTAGATGGGTGAGAAAAACATTTATTTAATCCATTTTGAATTCAGGCTGTAACACAACAAAATGTGGAATAAGTCAAGTATGAATACTTTCTGAAGGCCCTGTACGCTACTGTTACTGTTTATTATCTATCCTGTTGCCAAGTCACTTTATCCCTACCTAATATTACATACAGTGGGGCAAAAAAATATTTAGTCAGCCACCAATTGTGCAAGTTCTCCCACTTAAAAAGATGAGAGAGGCCTGTAATTTTCATCATAGGTACACTTCAACTATGACAGACAAAATGAGAGAAGAAAATCCAGAAAATCACATTGTAGGATTTTTTATGAATTTATTTGCAAATTATGGTGGAAAATAAGTATTTGGTCAATAATAAAAGTTATTCACACGTTTTCTTTTCACACACTGTTGCTGGTATTTTGGCCCATTTCTCCATGCAGATCTCCTCTAGAGCAGTGATGGTTTGAGGCTGTTGCTGGGCAACACGGACTTTCAACTCCCTCCAAAGATTTTCCATGGGGTTGAGATCTGGAGACTGGCTAGGCCACTCCAGGACCTTGAAATGCTTCTTACGAAGCCACTCCTTCGTTGCCCGGGCGGTGTGTTTGGGATCATTGTCATGCTGAAAGACCCAAGATCTTCAATGCCCTTGCTGATAGAAGGAGGTTTTCACTCAAAATCCCACGATACATGGCCCCATTCATTCTTTCCTTTACATGGATCAGTCGTCCTGGTCCCTTTGCAGAAAAACAGCCCCAAAGCATGATGTTTCCACCCCCATGCTTCACAGTAGGTATGGTGTTCTTTGGATGCAACTCAGCATTCTTTGTCCTCCAAACACGACGAGTTGAGTTTTTACCAAAAAGTTATATTTTGGTTTCATCTGACCATATGACATTCTCCCAATCTTCTTCTGGATCATCCAAATGCTCTCTAGCAAACTTCAGACGGGCCTGGACATGTACTGGCTTAAGCAGGGGGACACGTCTGGCAATGCAGGATTTGAGTCCCTGGCGGTGTAGTGTGTTACTGATGGTAGGCGTTTGTTAATTTGGTCCCAGCTCTCTGCAGGTCATTCACTAGGTCCCCACGTGTGGTTCTGGGACTTTTGCTCACCATTCTTGTGATCATTTTGACCCCACAGGGTGAGATCTTGCGTGGAGCTCCAGATCGAGGGAGATTATGGTGGCTGTTTGTTTTTCATTACTGGCAGCATGAACAGAGTAGGATGCAACATATACCACAGCATTTGCCCTAGAAATATTTTCCCCAATTCCCCTGGCTGTCACTGTTACTGTATTCCCAGTCAATCCCCCTGGCTGTCACTATTACTGTATTCCCAGTCAATCCCCCTGGCTGTCACTATTACTGTATTCCCAGTTAATCCCCCTGGCTGTCACTATTACTGTATTCCCAGTCAATCCCCCTGGCTGTCACTATTACTGTATTCCCAGTCAATCCCCCTGGCTGTCACTATTACTGTATTCCCAGTCAATCCCCCTGGCTGTCACTATTACTGTATTCCCAGTCAAACCCCTGGCTGTCACTATTACTGTATTCCCAGTCAATCCCCTGGCTGTCACTATTACTGTATTCCCAGTCAATCCCCTGGCTGTCACTATTACTGTATTCTCAATCCCCTAGCTGTCACTGTTACTGTATTCCCAGTCAATCCCCCTGGCTGTCACTATTACTGTATTCCCAGTCAATCCCCCTAGCTGTCACTGTTACTGTATTCCCAGTCAATCCCCCTGGCTGTCACTATTACTGTATTCCCAGTCAATCCCCCTGGCTGTCACTATTACTGTATTCCCAGTCAATCCCCCTAGCTGTCACTGTTACTGTATTCCCAGTCAATCCCCCTGGCTGTCACTGTTACTGTATTCCCAGTCAATCCCCCTGGCTGTCACTATTACTGTATTCCCAGTCAATCCCCCTGGCTGTCACTATTACTGTATTCCCAGTCAATCCCCTGGCGGTCACTGTTACTGTATTCCCAGTCAATCCCCTGGCTGTCACTATTACTGTATTCCCAGTCAATCCCCCTGGCTGTCACTATTACTGTATTCCCAGTCAATCCCCCTGGCTGTCACTATTACTGTATTCCCAGTCAATCTCCCTGGCTGTCACTGTCACTGTATTCCCAGTCAACCCCCCTGGCAGTCACTGTTACTGTATTCCCAGTCAATCCCCCTGGCGGTCACTGTTACTGTATTCCCAGTCAATCCCCCTGGCTGTCACTATTACTGTATTCCCAGTCAATCCCCCTGGCTGTCACTATTACTGTATTCCCAGTCAATCCCCCTGGCTGTCACTATTACTGTATTCCCAGTCAATCTCCCTGGCTGTCACTATTACTGTATTCCCAGTCAATCCCCCTGGCAGTCACTGTTACTGTATTCCCAGTCAATCCCCCTGGCTGTCACTATTACTGTATTCCCAGTCAATCCCCCTGGCTGTCACTATTACTGTATTCCCAGTCAATCCCCCTGGCTGTCACTGTTACTGTATCCCCAGTCAATTCCCCTGGCTGTCGCTGTTACTGTATTCCCAGTCAATCCCCCTAGCTGTCACTGTTACTGTATTCCCAGTCAATCCCCCTGGCTGTCACTATTACTGTATTCCCAGTCAATCCCCCTGGCTGTCACTATTACTGTATTCCCAGTCAATCCCCCTAGCTGTCACTGTTACTGTATTCCCAGTCAATCCCCCTGGCTGTCACTGTTACTGTATTCCCAGTCAATCCCCCTGGCTGTCACTATTACTGTATTCCCAGTCAATCCCCCTGGCTGTCACTATTACTGTATTCCCAGTCAATCCCCTGGCGGTCACTGTTACTGTATTCCCAGTCAATCCCCCTGGCTGTCACTATTACTGTATTCCCAGTCAATCCCCCTGGCTGTCACTATTACTGTATTCCCAGTCAATCCCCCTGGCTGTCACTATTACTGTATTCCCAGTCAATCTCCCTGGCTGTCACTGTCACTGTATTCCCAGTCAACCCCCTGGCAGTCACTGTTACTGTATTCCCAGTCAATCCCCCTGGCGGTCACTGTTACTGTATTCCCAGTCAATCCCCTGGCTGTCACTATTACTGTATTCCCAGTCAATCCCCCTGGCTGTCACTATTACTGTATTCCCAGTCAATCCCCTGGCTGTCACTATTACTGTATTCCCAGTCAATCTCCCTGGCTGTCACTATTACTGTATTCCCAGTCAATCCCCCTGGCAGTCACTGTTACTGTATTCCCAGTCAATCCCCCTGGCTGTCACTATTACTGTATTCCCAGTCAATCCCCCTGGCTGTCACTATTACTGTATTCCCAGTCAATCCCCCTGGCTGTCACTGTTACTGTATCCCCAGTCAATTCCCCTGGCTGTCGCTGTTACTGTATTCCCAGTCAATCCCCCTAGCTGTCACTGTTACTGTATTCCCAGTCAATCCCCCTGGCTGTCACTATTACTGTATTCCCAGTCAATCCCCCTGGCTGTCACTGTTACTGTATTCCCAGTCAATCCCCCTGGCTGTCACTGTTACTGTATTCCCAGTCAATCCCCCTGGCTGTCACTATTACTGTATCCCCAGTCAATCCCCCTGGCTGTCACAATTACTGTATTCCCAGTCAATCCCCCTGGCTGTCACTGTTACTGTATCCCCAGTCAATTCTCATGGCTGTCACTATTACTGTATCCCCAGTCAATCATAAGAGCGTCTGCTAAATGACTTAAATGTAAATGTAAATGTAATCCCCCTGGCTGTCACTGTTACTGTATCCCCAGTCAATTCTCATGGCTGTCACTGTTACTATATTCCAGTCAATTCTCATGGCTGTTGCTGTTACTATATTCCAGTCAATTCTCATGGCTGTCGCTGTTACTGTATTCCAGTCAATTCCCCTGGCTGTCAATTTTACTATATTCCCAGTCTGGTCTGGGAATTTTCTCTATGGATTCACAGTCCACTTTTAGTGATGGCTATGATGCACTATCACATTATTTTCCAATACTACTTTTACAACCTTGTTGTTAGGTTACAGTTGTGGGGCAGTCTGGAATCCCCTAAGTGTGGTTCCACAGTAATGATAAGTCTGGAGAAAGTGTTTCCATTGACTTGTGTGTCTAATGGATGGCTGGGGGGTTTTATAGCTGGATTTACAGTTTTGCGCCAAGAAATGTAATGTGAACTAGTTAGCCCTCCTGTGTTGTAACTAACAGCATGGTGAAAAAACATTAAGCTGCTTAATACTGGAATCAGAGCCACCTCGGGGTTTCCTGATGTACATTTACTGGGGAGATGAGCCGCACACTGAGACCATGGATGGGGAGACGAGCTGCACACTGAGACCATGGATGGGGAGACGAGCTGCACACTGAGACCATGGATGGGGAGACGAGCTGCACACTGAGACCATGGATGGGGAGACGAGCTGCACACTGAGACTATGGATGGGGAGACGAGCTGCACACTGAGACCATGGATGGGAAGACGAGCTGCACACTGAGACCATGGATGGGGGAGACGAGCTGCACACTGAGACCATGGATGGGGAGACGAGCTGCACACTGAGACCATGGATGGGAAGACGAGCTGCACACTGAGACCATGGATGGGGAGACGAGCTGCACACTGAGACCATGGATGGGGAGACGAGCTGCACACTGAGACCATGGATGGGGAGACGAGCTGCACACTGAGACCATGGATGGGGAGACGAGCTGCACACTGAGACCATGGATGGGGAGACGAGCTGCACACTGAGACCATGGGTGGGGAGACGAGCTACACACTGAGACCATGGATGGGGAGACGAGCTGCACACTGAGACCATGGATGGGGAGACGAGCTGCACACTGAGACCATGGATGGGGAGACGAGCTGCACACTGAGACCATGGATGGGGAGACGAGCTGCACACTGAGACCATGGATGGGGAGACGAGCTGCACACTGAGACCATGGATGGGGAGACGAGCTGCACACTGAGACCATGGATGGGGAGACGAGCTGCACACTGAGACCATGGATGGGGAGACGAGCTGCACACTGAGACCATGGATGGGGAGACGAGCTGCACACTGAGACCATGGATGGGGAGACGAGCTGCACACTGGGACCATGGATGATAGACCTGTAATACTATAGTACTGTAGGTCTACTCAATGTCTTCTTTTGACCGTCGCTAATTACACACCGCCACTATTTGTCCTTCACCTTGAGTTTGTAATACATGTAGCTCAGTGGGAACATGCAGCATTCTGCGTTGGTGTAGATAACTGAGTTATTTTGGTATGTTAGGATCCGATTAAAGAGGACTGTTTTAAACTCTGTGTGGTAGGTCTTCTACTAATCCCACCAATCAAGAGAAAAAATATTAGCAGAGAGACAGACAGAGAGACTTGGAGACCATTGAGACAAACTGGGAGACAAGAGAATGACAAGGTGGACATGAGAGTAAGACAGGACAGAAATACAGATAAGAGAGACAGAGAAACAAAGAGACAGAGAGACAGACAGACAGGTACAGCTGCAGTGTTCCTAACCTCCTCTGGTCAATCTGTACTGTAACAAGTGTGTGTTATAGACTCTTTGGACTTGTGATTGATACGGATGGATATTGGAGTTTTTCACACCCTTAAACTTCACGCTTTGCTGCAGGGTCCTGGTTAATACAACATGATTGACATGTTTGGGGCCGAGCAGCCCTGTCATTTTTAGACAAGTGCTGTTTAATTCCTGAGAGGCTCTTTTATTGTCTTATTTGTTTAATGAGGTTGGGCTTTTGACTGGGCCCTTGTGGGTTCTTTTTGAACAATGAACTGAAAGCTGGAATAAAAGGAAAAACAGTTGTTATAGGAAGGATAGCTGGAGTTGTAAAACCCTCTATTACACCCCAGAGAAGAAGAAAGCAGCCAGGTAGACCTGCTGAAGGTCAAGAGCATTGTTGTAGCAACTCCCTCACTCTCAGGCTGTTAATCCCATCCCTGTGTAATGCTGAGATACCTATGTCAGAGTGCTTGACAGAGTGATTAGATCAAATGTAACTTGGTGTTTATTTCAAATGTTTTATTTACAGTACCTAGTCAATTCCGTCCCATGCTTTAATAAGGATGTCATGAATCTCTTAACATGTGCTTTTTCTTTCTAAATAACCATTCAAGCCTCAGCTTGTCGTCTTACCAAAACACTTCAGAGAGATAGTGTGTATGTGTTTTTTATTCACACTCCGTCAAGCAATGATACAACTGAGGCTTGTTTTCCTATGTATTCCTCATTTGAATCGTCACTACTTCTGAGTTCTAACACACCGTAACCCCACAGGGAAGTTCCAATGACATAGCTAGTGAAAATTAGGCAATCTGGCATTTTGAATGTGTTAATTATGGCAAATTGACCACAACATAGCAGGTTTTGAGAGCTATGCTGCTTTTCATTTGATTGAGGAACACTATAACTATGATGATTTTATGAGAGGCAAAGTGTGTTTTTCAACCTGTACATATTAAAGTAGTCCCTGTATCTGTTCATCTGTTTTGGCTCTTTTCTGAAGTCTTCTGGGTAAAATCCTACATCAGTTATCGATCAAGGATGACACATGAAATATGTTTATTAGTGTGTGTGCTTGATTCGTCTCATCTTTTGGTTTCTTTCCATCAATTGGAAATGAGCGTGCCTCATCATATGCCATTACGGGAAGTCAGCAATCTTAGAACCTACAGTATAGGTGTTCTGTTCATGACCGATTACACATTTGTCTGAATGACTGCAGAAACCATAAGAAAACTCATTATTCTCTCTCTCTCTCTCTCTCTCTCTCTCTCTCTCTCTCTCTCTCTCTCTCTCTCTCTCTCTCTCTCTCTCTCTCTCTCTCTCTCTCTCTCTCTCTCATTGCTTGTCTTCTTTACAAGTCGAGACATGGAGCATTTCCCAGAAGTTGTTTTTACTCTCCATTGAAACATACTGTAATTAAATGATCAACAGATGATTGGGAGAATGCTCCATCGCCTGCCAATTGATATCAGACTGGACTGCCAAAAGCCTTCCCTCAAAGCCCAGAGCTGCAGGAGGGCTTCTGCTCAGTGCTAGCTATGGACTGGCTGCTCTTTTCAGCAACACTCCACAGCCATGTTCTGATGATGTATGCCACACAGCAGCTACATTTGTCAGCTGCCCAGTGCTTCAGACCTGGGGGGACATTTCTGGATTTCAAATATACCTTTTTTATTTGCTTTTACTGATGGTTGTTCAAGGAAATACATTACAGTGCCTCATATGAAGAAAATATGGCTACAGTTTCTATTGGCAGTTTCCTGTTTGGTGTAAATCCTCTAGGTTTTGATAGCTATGCATCCCTGCCCTTGTGACTGTGAGGGTAAAATATGTCAGGACAGCAGATCGGGAGATTGCCAAGGCTACTCTTCTCCCGCGATAGCCATCACCACTAGGAGTCTTGGATGAAGGAGCCCCCTCTCAAACACACTGGTAAATGGCTCCTGATGCCGTGGGGCCATTAAACAAAGGCCTGCCTTAGCTAGGCTCTGAGAGAGACCGTTTTTAACCACCCCTGTTCAGCCATACACAGCTCTGAGTAATACAAAAGCCCATTGGATGGGATAGGCCTAAGCTATTGGACTGGGTTTGTGTTTTCTGGATGTGGCTAAACTCCTATGGGGGATATGGAGGTACATCCTAGTTTGTACACACAGAACCCAAACCTGGAGCCTGGCTCCACCCTGTAGTGTACTGCATGTTCTACTCATTCCAATTCTACTACGTTTCTACTTCTTGTGTCAGCTTTGTGTGTGTGTATGTATAACTGGACTTGTTATCCAACTGGCCCTGCATGATAATTGCCATGGCGATTCACACCAGCTAAGCCATCAGTCACATGTAGAATAGAGGATGCTGCTGCAATCAATGCAAACGGCCAACTAACGTTTCACAGTTAGTGTCCAGCCTGTTAATGAATGATTCTAATACTTCACTATGGAAATGTTGGATCAGTCTGACTGTTGTCAAGCTGACATGGTGTTAATCCGTACTGTGAACTATGCTTTTTCTGACTGCCGATTTGTGGGAGATGACTGAAATACTGTTAAATTGTCTTATTTTCTTGATCCTAGTTACTGCAGTTACTTCTCTGGTTATACTGTTCAACAACAGATGTGCTTATAAAATAGTGTGGCCTAAATATCTCATTGATGGACATTACATGAGAAATGTTAATTAACACCAAGCTCACTGATTAGAAGTTCTAAATCAAGCCATTTGTAAATACAAGTCAATGTAAGCATTTACAAATGTTTTTTGATACACACATTTGATCCATTGAAATTATATCTTTACACTGGAAACAAAACAATCTCAACCCTCATTGTGCTCCATGTATCTCTCACCTCAATGACAAGTGGTCCAGTATAACCTTAGGTATGGAATGTCAAGTGCACAATAGAGTGTAAAATAGAGACAGAAGTGCACTTTCCCTACAGTCTACTCTGGGAGGGAGTGAGTGTGGTGCACCTTCCTGTCTTCCTGTCCTCCCTCCCTTCCTGTCTTCCCTCCCTTCCTGTACTCCCTCCCTTCCTGTCTTCCCTCCCTTCTCGTTCTCCCTTCCCGTCTTCCCGTCCTCCCTCCCTTCTCGTCCCGTCTTCCCGTCCTCCCTCCCTTCCCACCTTCCCGTCCTCCCTCCCTTCCTGTCCTCCCTCCCTTCCCGTCTTCCCGTCCTCCCTCCCTTGCTGTCTTCCTGTCCTCCCTCCCATCCTGTCTTCCCGTCCTCCTTCCGTTCCCGTCTTCCCGTCCTCCCTCCCTTCCTGTCCTCCCTCCCTTCCGGTCTTCCCTCCCTTCTCGTCCTCCCTTCCCGTCTTCCCGTCCTCCCTCCCTTCTCGTCTTCCTGTCCTCCCTCCCTTCCTGTCCTCCCTCCCATCCTGTCTTCCCGTCCTCCCTCCCTTCCCGTCTTCCTGTCCTCCCTCCCTTCCTGTCCTCCCATCCCGTCTTCCCGTCCTCCCTCCCTTCCCCTCCCTCCCTTCCCGTCCTTCCTGTCTTCCCGTCCTCCCTTCCCTTCCTCCCTCCCTTCCTGTCCTCCCTCCCTTCCCGTCTTCCCGTCCTCCCTTCCCGTCTTCCCGTCCTCCCTCCCTTCTCGTCCTCCCTTCCCGTCTTCCCGTCCTCCCTCCCTTCTCGTCCCGTCTTCCCGTCCTCCCTCCCTTCCCGTCTTCCCGTCCTCCCTCCCTTCCCGTCTTCCTGTCCTCCCTCCCTTCCTGTCCACCCTCCCATCCCGTCTTCCCGTCCTCCCTCCCTTCCCGTCTTCCCGTCCTCCCTCCCTTCCTGTCCTCCCTCCCTTCCAGTCTTCCCTCCCTTCTCGTCCTCCCTCCCTTCCAGTCTTCCCTCCCTTCTCGTTCTCTCTTCCCGTCTTCCCGTCCTCCCTCCCTTCTCGTCCCGTCTTCCCGTCCTCCCTCCCTTCCCGTCCTCCCTCCCTTCCCGTCTTCCTGTCCTCCCTCCCTTCCTGTCCTCCCTCCCATCCTGTCTTCCCGTCCTCCCTTCCCGTCTTCCCGTCCTCCCTCCCTTCCTGTCTTTCCATCCTCCCTCCCTTCCCGTCTTCCCGTCCTCCCTCCCATCCTTTCTTTCCGCCCTTCCGGTCTTCCCGTCCTCCCTCCCTCCCTTCCTGTCCTCCCTCCCTTCCTGTCTTCCCTCCCTTCTCGTCCTCCCTTCCCGTCTTCCCGTCCTCCCTCCCTTCTCGTCCTCCCTTCCTCTCTTCCCGTCCTCCCTCACTTCTCGTCCTACCTTCCTTCCCGTCTTCCCTCCCTTCCTTCCCGTCTTCCCTCCCTTCCTTCCCGTCTTCCCTATCCTCCCTCCCTTCCTGTCTTTCTCGTCTTCCCTCCCTTCCTGTCTTCCCTCAATTCTGAAAATGAGCTGAGCTGTTGCTGGTCTCATACTTGTGATTTTCTCTGGTGTCAGAGGATAGGCTCCCAGACATTAGTTAAACATGTTCTATATGCTTCTCGTCAGGAAATGTGTGTGTTCGTGATATTTTCACTCCTGTAAAAGACAGAGTGCCACCGAGAGAAAAAGAGAGAGAGAGAGAGTGTCTGTGGTAAAGAGAGAGAGAATGTCTGTGGTAAAGAGAGAGAGAATGTCTGAGGGAGAGAGAGAGAGAATGTCTGAGGGAGAGAGAGAGAGAATGTCTGAGGGAGAGAGAGAGAGAATGTCTGAGGGAGAGAGAGAGAGAATGTCTGAGGGAGAGAGAGAGAGAATGTCAGTGGGAGAGAGGGGGGAGAGAGAATAACTGTTTTACCATCCTCTCCTTCTCTTTACTCATTCTCAGGCCGTTACAAAACACCACTATCCTATCATCATCTCTATATTCCTGATTCAATTACATGCTCACAATGGCATAGCGCTAAAATACACAACTTCTGCATGATTGTATTGTCACTTGAATAACATGTGTTATCACCAGGCTTTTGTACACTGGAAAATAAATAAAGGCCCTGTATTGCAAGACGAAGCATAGATGCACTATCACTTTTTAACACCCAAACCTGCTATTCTTAAGCAGTGTTCTCCGTGGAAAAAGGGAGATGGCAATTTGAGTTCTATAAGGCCTTTCTGACCCCCCCCCCCCCCAATGATAGAAACATAAATTGAGGCTGGAAGTCCGGTGGATGGAGGAAATATATTAATTCATTTCTTGTCATTTGCGGGGATAATTTGAATGTTGTCATGGTAATTTGGCGCTGGAAGGCTACGGGTCAATTTCCAAACAGAGACCTTGCTCTAGGAGGCCCCATCCTTGTGAAGGCATGATAAGGCGCCGTGTGCTGCCTTCAGCGCAATGATGAATTACCTGCTTATCGGGCTCAGCCCAGAGAGACGCAGAGCGCAGCATAGGACGAAGGCACGAGACAGAAAGAGAGAGAGAGGGAGGTAGAAAGGGAGGTAGAGAGATGGAGAGCGAGAGAGATGGACTAAGAGAGAGGGAGAGACAGGATGTGATTGTGCTATCGAGACAGGAATAATGAGCAGGAGGGAGTGGTGTTGCTGGTGACAGTGAGAATACAGTGATTCATTGTAGCCGTTCTTCAGCGCATCTGTCCTGTGTGAAACCACAGGTGAATGCACACACACACAGTGGTAGCTGCACATCACACGTGGCAATGGGATAACATTCAAAAGACTCTGTAGATGTCCCGCAGGATCATTCCACTTACCTTCCGGGATCACCTTTTGACTTTGTGGCATCCTCTTTCATGTCTTGATTTAATGGAAGGATGTATTTATGGTAGATATGAAATGGTATTGTAATGGGAAATGTTTTGTGATGGGTTAACCAGTGACAACAAAGATTTTAAGCTGTTCTTGGTGTTCTCTGGTGGGGGTGTAAGAGGACCACGACATGTCTTCTCCCTCATCTTGTCTTCCTCAAAACCCCTGTCACTCTCAGCATCTCTCTTATTCTCTTTAAAAAATGTATATATATATATTTCGGTCTTTGTTTCCCTCTTTCACTGGTATTTACCTATTCATCTTCCTATCCATCTCTTTTTCCCCTTTTCTCTTCGTTGCCCATATGCTATTAGTGATGTGAAACAGCAGGTTTGGGAGAGCAGCTGCGGTACAAGCATCTCCTGTTCAGTTCCTGTCTCAACCTGCCTGAGCTTCCCACTGACCTTCCCCTGTCACTGACCTTCACCTGTCACTGACCTTCACCTGTCACTCTCTCATCCCTCTCTCTTTCTTCATGTTGCTCTGACCCTACATTTACCTCAACCACCGGTCCCTTTTCCTCCCTCATTTGCTCTATCTCTCCTCTTGACATCCGTGTCTGTCTGTCTGTCTGTCTGTCTGTCTGTCTGTCTGTCTGTCTGTCTGTCTGTCTGTCTGTCTGTCTGTCTGTCTGTCTGTCTGTCTGTCTGTCTGTCTGTCTGTCTGTCTGTCTGTCTGTCTGTCTGTCTGTCTGTCTGTCTGTCTGTCTGTCTGTCTGTCTGTCTGTCTGTCTGTCTGTCTGTCTGTCTGTCTGTCTGTCTGTCTGTCTGTCTGTCTGTCTGTCTGTCTGTCTGTCTGTCTCTCATTCTCCCATTCTCTCGTTCTGTCTGTCTGTCTCGTTCTCTCGTTCTGTCTGTCTGTCTCTCATTCTCTCGTTCTGTCTGTCTCTCATTCTCTCGTTCTGTCTGTCTGTCTCGTTCTCTCGTTCTGTCTGTCTGTCTCGTTCTCTCGTTCTGTCTGTCTCGTTCTCTCGTTCTGTCTGCCTGTCTCGTTCTCTCGTTCTGTCTGTCTGTCCGTCCGTCTGTCTCGTTCTCTCTGTCTCGTTCTCTCTGTCTCATTCTCTCTGTCTCTTTCTCTCTGTCTCGTTCTCTCTGTCTCGTTCTCTCTGTCTCGTTCTCTCTGTCTCTTTCTCTCTGTCTCTCTCTCTGTCTCGTTCTCTCTGTCTCTTTCTCTCTGTCTCGTTCTCTCTGTCTCGTTCTCTCTGTCTCTTTCTCTCTCTGTCTCTCTGTCTCTCTCTGTCTCTCTCTTTCTGTTTCTCTGTGCCTTAGTTCAGGGGTTTGTGTGTGCTGTGACCTGATCTGACAGCTCTCTCACTTCTCCCATGTTCCTGCTCTGTGTGGGTTAAGATCTGCCATCTTCCCCATGTCTCCTCTACCATCATTAACGGGTCCTTTGTCTGTGAGCTCCTCTCCTCTCCTCTCCTCCCCCGCTTCCCCCTCCCCCGCCACTCCTCCCCCTCTCTCTCCAGCTTTATGAAAACATAAATCACAGTGGGGTGGTACTTCTTTCCCTATTATTCTCTCTGGACCAGGGCCACCAATCAGAAATGAGGCTCCTCAATGTCCATTCACTGCATTCTCTGTCTCTCTCCCTCACAAAGGCAGGCACAGGAAGGACCAAAGGGTAAAAAAAGAGAGTAGAAATAGAGACGGATGGAGAACGCTTTCAATGTACCACTGGAGAAACCGGTCTCATACTTACCTTGTCTCCCTCTTTCCAAAGCTGCCATCATCTCTCTCTTGGGCGTACAAGGGCACTTACAAACTCTGCTCTCCCTGTCTTGGTTAAACCAACAGAGTTTACCCCCTTCCCTCTCCTCCTGACGGCCATTTTAAATGACTGATAATGAGGACTAATTGAGCAGGCTCTCAGGTATGGCTGTCGTCCACTGTGGAAACAGAGCTTGTATGGTCACTCCACTGACAGGATGAGAGAGAGGCCTTGTCTTTGTGATTAGCTATGGCCTCCACACTAACCCGAAGGCTGTCGGCTCACAACCGGCAAGTGGCGTGTGTGTGTATATGTATGCCCCTGAGCAAAGCACTTAAAACTGAATAGCTTAAATAAATACCCACAGTAGCTGTGTAAATACAAGCAGTGCTCGATCCGAAGCCTTGAGAGCCAAGCGCCCGCTAAGAAAAGCTCTATTGAGTCATAGCTTTATCCTGTTTCTCTACTCTGCAGTACCACTCCATAGAAGAAGGTGCCACTTTGTATTGCTGTGTAGCTTCTCTGGCACCTGGTGTGAGGCTCGGACCTTCTACTGAAGGTAAGATGCCTGACAGTTGGCCAGAGATGCTAAAGACTCCCCTGCAGGCTTGTCCTCACTGAGTGTCTGTGGAGATCCTCCAGGCTGGGCTGAACGATATCAGGTCAGGTATTGGTCTACTGTAGTCTCTGTGGAGATCCTCCAGGCTGGGCTGAACGATATCAGGTCAGGTATTGGTCTACTGTAGTCTCTGATGAGATCCTCCAGGCTGGGCTGAACGATATCAGGTCAGGTATTGGTCTACTGTAGTCTCTGTGGAGATCCTCCAGGCTGGGCTGAACGATATCAGGTCAGGTATTGGTCTACTGTAGTCTCTGTGGAGATCCTCCAGGCTGGGCTGAACAATATCAGGTCAGGTATTGGTCTACTGTAGTCTCTGATGAGATCCTCCAGGCTGGGCTGAACGATATCAGGTCAGGTATTGGTCTACTGTAGTCTCTGTGGAGATCCTCCAGGCTGGGCTGAACGATATCAGGTCAGGTCTACTGTAGTCTCTGTGGAGATCCTCCAGGCTGGGCTGAACGATATCAGGTCAGGTATTGGTCTACTGTAGTCTCTGTGGAGATCCTCCAGGCTGGGCTGAACGATATCAGGTCAGGTATTGGTCTACTGTAGTCTCTGTGGAGATCCTCCAGGCTGGGCTGAACGATATCAGGTCAGGTATTGGTCTACTGTAGTCTCTGTGGAGATCCTCCAGGCTGGGCTGAACGATATCAGGTCAGGTATTGGTCTACTGTAGTCTCTGTGGAGATCCTCCAGGCTGGGCTGAACGATATCAGGTCAGGTATTGGTCTACTGTAGTCTCTGTGGAGATCCTCCAGGCTGGGCTGAACGATATCAGGTCAGGTATTGGTCTACTGTAGTCTCTGTGGAGATCCTCCAGGCTGGGCTGAACGATATCAGGTCAGGTATTGGTCTACTGTAGTCTCTGTGGAGATCCTCCAGGCTGGGCTGAACGATATCAGGTCAGGTATTGGTCTACTGTAGTCTCTGTGGAGATCCTCCAGGCTGGGCTGAACGATATCAGGTCAGGTATTGGTCTACTGTAGTCTCTGTGGAGATCCTCCAGGCTGGGCTGAACGATATCAGGTCAGGTATTGGTCTACTGTAGTCTCTGTGGAGATCCTCCAGGCTGGGCTGAACGATATCAGGTCAGGTATTGGTCTACTGTAGTCTCTGTGGAGATCCTCCAGGCTGGGCTGAATGATATCAGGTCAGGTATTGGTCTACTGTAGTCTCTGTGGAGATCCTCCAGGCTGGGCTGAACAATATCAGGTCAGGTATTGGTCTACTGTAGTCTCTGATGAGATCCTCCAGGCTGGGCTGAACGATATCAGGTCAGGTATTGGTCTACTGTAGTCTCTGTGGAGATCCTCCAGGCTGGGCTGAACGATATCAGGTCAGGTATTGGTCTACTGTAGTCTCTGTGGAGATCCTCCAGGCTGGGCTGAACGATATCAGGTCAGGTATTGGTCTACTGTAGTCTCTGTGGAGATCCTCCAGGCTGGGCTGAACGATATCAGGTCAGGTATTGGTCTACTGTAGTCTCTGTGGAGATCCTCCAGGCTGGGCTGAACGATATCAGGTCAGGTATTGGTCTACTGTAGTCTCTGTGGAGATCCTCCAGGCTGGTGAACGATATCAGGTCAGGTATTGGTCTACTGTAGTCTCTGTGGAGATCCTCCAGGCTGGGCTGAACGATATCAGGTCAGGTATTGGTCTACTGTAGTCTCTGTGGAGATCCTCCAGGCTGGGCTGAACGATATCAGGTCAGGTATTGGTCTACTGTAGTCTCTGTGGAGATCCTCCAGGCTGGGCTGAACAATATCAGGTCAGGTATTGGTCTACTGTAGTCTCTGATGAGATCCTCCAGGCTGGGCTGAACGATATCAGGTCAGGTATTGGTCTACTGTAGTCTCTGTGGAGATCCTCCAGGCTGGGCTGAACGATATCAGGTCAGGTATTGGTCTACTGTAGTCTCTGTGGAGATCCTCCAGGCTGGGCTGAACGATATCAGGTCAGGTATTGGTCTACTGTAGTCTCTGTGGAGATCCTCCAGGCTGGGCTGAACGATATCAGGTCAGGTATTGGTCTACTGTAGTCTCTGTGGAGATCCTCCAGGCTGGGCTGAACGATATCAGGTCAGGTATTGGTCTACTGTAGTCTCTGTGGAGATCCTCCAGGCTGGGCTGAACGATATCAGGTCAGGTATTGGTCTACTGTAGTCTCTGTGGAGATCCTCCAGGCTGGGCTGAACGATATCAGGTCAGGTATTGGTCTACTGTAGTCTCTGTGGAGATCCTCCAGGCTGGGCTGAACGATATCAGGTCAGGTGTTGGTCTTATTGTAGTCTTTTCTGGGGCTCCGTCTGTGGTCCTCACCCACCGTCTCAGTTTCATCCATGTTCATGACACATTAAAGAGGACCTGGAGGTCTGCTTTAATCTCCTCATACTTGGTCCAAATTATTCTGACATTCGGAGTGTCTCAAACTACAAACTGCCATCGACATTCAACATGACAGGAATCTCTGACAGCTGCAAAGGACCTTCACAGTGGAATGATATAGGCCTATCCTCCAATACAGTTCTCCTCACAACATGATATACCTAGATCTCCCTCTGCTGGTCTTGTTTGGTTCTGTCCCTCTCTCTCCCCTCCCTCTCTCGCTCTCTCGCTCTCTCTTCTCTCTGTCGTTCCGTTCCTGCTCCCATGTTCCTATTCCCCTAATCATCATTTAGACACCTGTTCCCGGTCCTTTCCCCTGATTCTTGGATAAGAGATGATTTATCTCAGTAGGACTTTCCGGTTTAATTAAAGGTTAACTGAACAACAGTGGTGTTGTGTACAGCAGGGGAAACAATGTTGAATACAGATACAGGCATCCAGCCAGGTCTCAGACATCCAGTTCGCCTTTATCTTTTCATTTCATATTTACTGCCATTGGTTAATAACACTGCAGCTGCCATGTGGTTCACAGTGGGAGTCTGGGAGATGCAGCTGTTTCTGAGGGTGGGGGAATCAAGGCTGACAATGCCTGTAGAGAGCCATGCTGGTACCCAGCAATATTGTATATTTCTTCCAGAGAGATGGAAGAAATCTCCAAAATAACATGTGTGGATCTCAACACCTTGGCTGGTGGGAAGGGAAGGTAGAGAGAGCGAGTCAACCAGACCACCCATGAAATTGAGCCTTTCTGTAATTGAATGGGATAAAACAACTCTTGAGCGGAGGGGAAGAAAAGAAAGTAAATGTGGCTCATTTTTCTCCTGTCAACAAGTCCGACTTAATCCCCTTCCACTGTCTTCATTTTAATTCACTCTTCCTGTGTTCCAGTGCTGTCTGGAGGAACGTATACGCATCTCATCTCTAGTGTCCCCAGCCCCCCCCTGCTCCTCTCCTCCTCACACCTCCCCACACTCCTCACACCTCCCCAATTCTACCTTTGTATTTACGCTTCAAATCAGATTTTGTTCCGTCTTATAACACCATAGAAAGTGGCAGCAGTCAAGTATATTATCTGTTACTATCTGTAGCAAGCCCACAACTGTTCCCTGAGCGTTGGTGAAGACTCCCAGGACAAAACTCACTGTCATGTTAATCCAAGCTTTGATAAATAGGAGGGCTATGTAGACTGTACTCATATGTAGACCGTATCCAGCCCTGTAACGTCTGCATACAATAGTAATAGTAATAGTAATAGTAATATATGCCATTTAGCAGACGCTTTTATCCAAAGCGACTTACAGTCATGTGTGCATACATTCTACGTATGGGTGGTCCCGGGGATCGAACCCACTATAAAAGGACAAGTTATTATCAAAAATGCCACAGATGACAACGTCTCACAATTGAGAAGTTGGTAGATTTAACTAGCTTTTGATTCCTATTGTAGTGAATGTCATATTGTTGAATCTGGCGTTAAAGTAGTTTAAAGGGTGATCTAAATACAGGACGACAGGGGGGTTTGGCTTGGCAGTGGTATCAGGCTTCTTTCCCCTAATGGATTTCATCTTTAGAATCTACATCATGCATCTGAAGCTGTAATAATAGGAAATACATCAAACATGCCATGGTATAGGAGATTGATATTCTGTTTATTCAATTCCAGGTATTTTGCTTTTGACTCACTATCCACCTCTCAGAGAAATACTTATCATCACATCTCCCCTCCTGGTCCATGACAAATGTCATTTCTTCTAAAACGCTGAAATGTTTACACCAGGATATCAGTGCCGTTCTCCCCATTGTGCATACATAGGGGGACAATAGTGATCCGAGGATGCTCCTGAGTTTGGTTGCTTAGTTTGGCTGACGATAGAAAGAGAGCGAGCAGAACAGGAGGGGAGTCCTCCCTGAGCTGTAAAGACACAAAGAAAATCGTATTGCTTTTTTCATTACATAGAAAATGACATTGCTCTCTCCCAAATGACATTGCTCTCTCCCAAAACGACTTACATTTTCCTGCTCTGGGTCGGCTATCTCTGTGGTCAGCCAGCGATCTAAGTCTAACAGAGAAAGAGTGTGTGTGGAGACTGAAATTCAGTGGTTGGCCTGCATATCTGCTGAACCTTGCCATGGCATGACAAACCCTACCAGAACCTTCTGTTCTCATTTCATTCGAAAATAACCAACCTTTCACAGTGAATTCCTGCAAAAGTGACAGATTGATATTTGTTTTAAAATCAAAGGAATCATAGGCCTGCCAGTATTCCAGTCATCCTATTTACATACCACTTAACAGTCTTAATGGCTGCAATTTCTTCTGATGAATTATATTACCATATACAGTACCAGTCAAAAGTTTGGACCACCTACTCATTCTGGGGTTTTTCTTTATTTTTACTATTTTCTACATTGTATTTTAATAGGGAAGACATCAGAACTATGAAATATCACATATGGAATCATGAAGTAACAAAAAAGTGTTAAACAAATCTAAATATATTTTATATTTGAGATTCTTCAAAGTAGTCAACCTTTGCCTAGATGACAGTTTTGCACACTCTTGGCATTCTCTCAACCATCTTCACCTGGAATGCTGGGTTCAAGTTGTGTGATTGTGGAGGCCAGGTCATCTGATGCAGCACTCCATCACTCTCTTAAAAAGATGAGAGAGGCCTGTACATTTTCATCATAGGTACACTTCATCTATGACAGACAAAATTAGAAAAAAAATCCAGAAAATCACATTGTAGGATTTTTTATGAATTTATTTGAAAATTATGGTGGCAAATATGTATTTGGTCAATAACAAAAGTTTATCTCAATACTTTGTTATATACCCTTTGTTGGCAAGGACAGAGGTCAAACGTTTCACAAAGTCTTCACAAGGTTTTCACACACTGTTGCTGGTATTTTGGCCCATTCCTTTATGCAGATCTCCTCCAGAGCAGTGATGTTTTGGGGCTATTGCTGGGCAACACAGACTTTCAACTCCCTTCAAAGATTTTCTATGGGGTTGAGATCTGGAGACTGGCTAGGCCACTCCAGGACCTTTAAATACTTTTTACGAAGCCACTCCTTCGTTGCCCGGGTGGTGTGTTTAGGATCATTGTCATGCTGAAAGACCCAGCCACGTTTCATCTTCAATGCCCTTGGAGGTTTTCACTCAAACTCTCACGATACATGGCCCCATTCATTCTTTCCTTTACACGGATCAGTCGTCCTGGTCCCTTTGCAGAAAAATAGCCCCAAAGTTTCCACCCCCCATGCTTCACAGTAGGCATGGTGTTCTTTGGATGCAACTCAGCATTCTTTGTCCTCCAAACACAACAAGTTGAGTTTTTACCAAAAAGTTATATTTTGGTTTCAACTGACCATATGACATTCTCCCAATCTTCTTCTGGATCATTCAAATGATCTCTAACAAACTTCAGACGGGCCTGGACATGTACTGGCTTAAGCAGGGGGACACGTCTGGCACTGCAGGATTTGAGTCCCTGGCGGCGTAGTGTGTTACTGATGGTAGGCTTTGTTACTTTGGTCCCAGCTCTCTGCAGGTCATTCACTAGGTCCCCCCGTGTGGTTCTGGGATTTTTGCTCACCATTCTTGTGATCATTTTGACCCCACAGGGTGAGATCTTGCAGTGAAGTGTATCTATGGTGAAAGTTACAGGCCTCTCATCTTTTTAAGTGGGAGTACTTGCACAATTGTTGGCTGACTAAATACTTTTTTGCCCCACTGTATATATATTTTTGTATCGGTTTCCTTCAGCATCTTGGCAAGGTCCTTTGCTGTTGTTCTGGGATTGATTTGCACTTTTCGCACCAAAGTACGTTCATCTCTAGGAGACAGAACGTGTCTCCTTCCTGAGCGGTATGACGGCTGCGTGGTCCCATGTTGTTTATACTTGCATTCTATTGTTTGTACAGATGAATGTGGTACCTTCAGGCATTTGGAAATTGCACCCAAGGATGAACCAGACTTGTGGAGGTCTACAAAAAAATAATTCTGATTTTCCAATGATGTCAAGCAAAGATGCACTAAGTTTGAAGGTAGGCCTTGAAATACATCCACAAGTTCACCTCCAATTGACTCAAATTATGTCAATTAGCCTATTAGAAGCTTCTAAAGCCATTACATAATTTTCTGGAGTGACACTGCCCTGTTCAGACAGTCTTTTGGATGGGATGTTAAACAGTTGTCCTGACTCTCTGAGGTCATTAAAGATCCCATGGCACTTAATGTAAGAGGGTGTTAACCCCGGTGTCCTGGCTAAATTCCCAATCTGGCCCTCAAACCATCACAGTCACCTAATAATCCTCAGTTTACGATTGGCTCACTCACCCCCCTCTCCCCTGTAACCATTCCCTAGGTTGTTGCTGTAAATGAGAACGTGTTCTCAGTCAACTTCCCTGGTAAAATAATGGATAATTATAAAATATATATTTTTTTTATGTAAACTTCCGACTTCAACTGTATGTTCATCAAAAGAGAGATCAGGGTCCAGAGTAACTGAGGTCCTGAAGTTTTATTTGAGACGACTGTACAACCATTAAGATTAAATGTCAGATTCAACAGAAGATTTCTTTGTTTCTTGGGACCTAGATCTAGTGTCTCTGTTTTGTCCAAGTTTAAAAGTAAAACATTTGCAGCCATCCACTTCCTTATGCCTGAAACACAGGCTTCCAGGTAGGGCAATTTTGGGGCTTCACCATGTTTCATCGAAATGTACAGCTGTGTATCGTCCGGATAGCAGTGAAATATAACATTATGTTTCCGAATTACATCACCAAGAGGTAAAATATATAGTGAAAACCAATAGTGGTCCTAAAACGGAACCTTGAGGAACACCGAAATTTACAGTTGATTTGACAGAGGACAATCCATCCACAGAGAAAAACTGATATTTTTTCCGACAGATAAGATCTAAACCAGGCCAGAATTTGATTTGCATGATATTTATAAAAAATAAAGCCTGGTTTGTTGTAATGTTGGTTTGAAGGTAGGCCTACTATACTTTTATCTTGGTATGAGAGGGTTAATTTTTGATAGGCTAATGTTCCGTGATGAAGACATGCTGTTATAGCAACTCTGTGCTTTTGTCTTGAAGTAAAATGTAATGAATGTACCCTACAAATAAAATAATCATTTTAATTGTCTTCACATACATGCTTGTGTATTGTTGCATTCAAGAGTGTAATATGTTTTAGAAGAAACGGTTCCGTCATTGTTGAATAGTTTGTGCTTACTGGCTAGTGGCTACTGTGATGTTTACAGTCAGTATGAGCTGCGGACCAAGAATGTGGCATTGCCAGCCACACGAAAGTTAAGGCGATACTCTAATGTGAATTGAAGAGTAGAATTGTCTTTTTCGCCACCCTGCTCCTCATATTCTCCTTCATATCTCCTAGTGTCACACTCCTAATGAAAACACAATTCCACTAGTTTACATTAACAAAACACCGGTGACACATTGGTGTGGTGGTCTCCATGGAAATACGACATGAGGGACATCTCCTACATGCAGGGGGCTCTGGTTGCAAGCCTATATTATGTTAGGGAGAGACCGAGAGAGAGGAGAGAGAGGGAGAGAGAGAGAAGGAGATAGAGAAAGATAGAGAGAGCGAGCTGGAGCAAGAGACAGACAGGGGAGTGTAAGAAAGAGACAGAGAGAAAAGGAGAGAGAGAGAGAAAGAGTGTCCAGTCAGCCCAGGGTGCTGTAGTAAAGCACCATGGCAGGGCACGTCTCATCTAGACTGGGATGGGAGCGTTAAAGCCCTATAAATTAAAGGGTGTTTGTGAATGGGGGCGGGGCCTCTCCTCTCCCACAGCTCACGTCGACACAAACACTGAGAATTAATCACCAGTCGTGGTCAATGTGACACAATCTCCTCCGCTTCGCCTGAATATATCTCCCCAGGCCCTGTGACGGCATCACATCACCACAACATCCAGCCAGGCTGTTTCTTGTCATCGCCAGCCCCGAGTCATAACCACGACACACCTCATTCCTGATATTTCTGCGTTGTGTGTTTTATTGGCTGTGGTGTTGTCGTGGTGGCCTTCTGGGATAAGTGTTGTGTGGTGTGAATTGTGTGGAAACTATCATTGGAGTAGCAGTACATTGAGGAGGTTCAGGGCTGATAGAATATGCATGGCTCGGTTGAATCGCTGTCTTCCCTGTCTCCCCAGACCTCCATCACGCCACATGACCACCTCATGAATATGTAGCTGGGCAGACAGACAAATAGTCAGACAGACAGACAGATGGACGGACAGACAGACAGACACCAGGAGTTGTCTTTGTCTGTGAGTGTCTCCGTCAAATGTTCTGATAAAGAGATAATCTGCTGCTACTTTGTACTCTCTGTGTACTGTCTGTTGTTTAGGATTAACGGGGGACTGTTTTATCACTTATCACATTTTAACTTTGTATCTGATTAAAAATAAATGAATGTTTTATTTTATTTCACCTTTACTTAACCAGGTAGGCTAGTTGAGAACATGTTCTCATTTACAACTGCAACCTGGCCAAGATAAAGCAAAGCAGTGTGACACAAACAACAAGACAGAGTTACACATGGAATGAACACACATACGGTCAATAACACAATAGAGAAAGTCTATATACAGTGTGTGCAAATGAGGTAAGATAAGGGGGGTTGAGGCAATAAATAGGCCATAGTGGTGAAGTAATTACAGTATGTACAGTATGGCAAATTAAACACTGGGATGATAGATGTGCAGAAGATGAGTGTGCAAGTTGAGATAACGGGGTGCAAAGGAGCAAAATAAATAGCAATATGGTGATGAGGTAGTTGGATGGGCTATTTAAAGATTGGCTATGTACAGGTACAGTGATCTGTGAGCTGCTCTGACAGCTGGTGCTTAAAGCTAGTGAGGCTTCAGTGATTTTGCAGTTAGTTCCAGTCATTGGCAGCAGAGAACTGGAAGGAAAGGCGGCCGAAGGAGGAATTGGCTTTGGGGGTGACCAGTGAAATATACCTGCTGGAGCGCGTGATGCGGGTGGCTACTGCTATGGTGACCAGTGAGCTGAGATAAGGTGGGGCTTTACCTAGCATAGACTTATAGATGACCTGAAGCCAGTGGGTTTGGAAATGAATATGAAGCGAGTGCCAGCCAAACGAGAGCATACAGGTCGCAGTGGTGGGTAGTATATGGGCTTTGGTGACAAAACAGATGGCGCTGTGATAGACTGCATCAAATTTGCTGAGAAGAGTGTTGGAGGCTATTTTGTAAATGACATCACCGAAATCGAGAATTATCTGAGAAGTAGTTGGTGAACCAGGCGAGGATGTGGGGATTGACAGAGTCGAAAGCCTTGGCCAGGTCGATGAATACAGCTCCACAGTATTGTCTTCTTTCGATGGTGGTTATGATGTCGTTTAGGACCTTGAGCTGATATGCACCCATGACCAGCTCTGAAACCAGATTGCATAGCGGAGAAGGTATGGTGGGATTCTGATCTGGTCAGTGATCTGTTTGTTAACTTGGCTTTCGAAGACCGTAGAAAGGCAGAGTAGGATAGATATAGGTCTGTAGCAGTTTGGGTCTAGAGTGTCTCCCCCTTTGAAGAGGGCGATTACCGCGGCAGCTTTCCAATCTTTGGCGATCTCAGAAGATACGAAACAGAGGTTGAAAGAGCTCGTAATAGGGGTTGTAACAATTTCAGCGGATAATTTTAGGAACAGAGGGTCCAGATTGTTTAGCCCTGCTGATTTGTAGGGGTCCAGATTTTGCAGCTCTTTCAGATCATCAGCTATCTGGATTTGGGTGAAGGAGAAATGGGGAGGCCTGTGCAAGTTGCAGTCAGGGGTGCAGGGCTGTTGACCGGGTTATGGGTAGCCAGGTGGAAAGCATGGCCAGCCATAGAAAAATGCTTATTGAAATTCTAAATTTTTGCGGATTTATCGGTGGTGATCGTGTTTCCTAGTGCAGTGTGAAGCTGGGAGGAGGTGCTCTTATTCTCCATTAACTTTACAGTGTCCCAAAACTTTTTGCAGTTAGTGCTACAGGATGCAAATTTCTGTTTGAAAAAGCTAGCCTTTGCTTTCCTAACTGCCTGTGTATATTGGTTCCTAACTTCCCTGAAAAGTTGCCTATAACGGGGGCTATTCGATGCTAATGCAGTACGCCACAGGATGTTTTTGTGCTGGTCAAGGGCAGTCAGGTCTGGAGTGAACCAAGGGCTATATCTGTTCCTGGTTCTATTTTTTGAATGGGGCGTTCTTACTTAAGATGGTGAGGAAAGCACTTTTAAAGAATAACCAGGCATCCTCTACTGAAGGAATGAGGTCAATATCCTTCCAGGATACCCGGGCCAGGTCGATTAGAAAGGTTTGCTCGCTGAAGTGTTTTAGGGAGTGTTTGACAGTGATGAGGGGTGGTCGCTTGACCGCAGACCCATTACGGACGCAGGCAGTGATTGCTGAGATCCTGGTTGAAGACAGCAGGTGTATTTAGAGGGCAAGTTGGTTAGGATGATATATATGAGGGTGCCCATGTTTACGGATTTGGGGTTGTACCTGGTGGGTTCATTGATAATTTGTGTGATATTGAGAGCATCAAGCTTAGATTGTAGGATGGCCGTTGTGTTAAGCATATCCCAGTTTAGGTCACCTAACAATACGAGCTCTGAAGATAGATGGGGGGCAATCCATTCGCTTGGTTTCCTGGGCACAGCTCGGGGCAGAGGGTGGTCTATAGCAAGCAGTTCTATCTTGTCGGAAAATGTTATAGTTTGGGATGGAAATTTTAGGGTTTTTGGTGGTCTTCCTAAACCAAGATTCAGACACGGCTAGGACATCCAGGTTGGCAGAGTGTTTTCGGGCAGTGAATAAAACAAACTTAAGGAGGAGGCTTCTAATGTTAACATGCATGAAACCAAGGTTTTTAGTTACAGAAGTCAACAAATGAGAGTGCCTGGGATAATGGGAGTGGAGCTAGGCACTGCAGGGCCTAGATTAACCTCCACATCACCAGGGGAACAGAGGAGGTGTAGGATAAGGGTACGGCTAAAGGCTAAAAGAACTGGCCGTCTAGTACGTTCAGAACAGAGAGTGAAAGGAGCAGATTTCTGGGCACAGTAGAATAGATTCAAGGCATAATGTACAGACAAAGGTATGGTAGGATTGGAATAAAGTGGGGGTAGACCTATGCATAGAGTGACAATGAAAGAGATAGTGTCTCTGGAAATATCATTTAAACTATGTGATGTCACCGCATGTGTGGGAAGTGGAACTAAAGTGTTAACTAAGGCGTATTGACCAGGGCTAGAGGCTCTACAGTGAAATAAGACAATAATTACTAAACAAAACAGCAATGGACAAGGCATATTGACGTTAGGGAGAGGCATGCGTAGCCAAGTGATCATAGGAGTCTAGTGAGTGGCTTCAGGCAGCTAGCTGACCGGGGCTAGCAAGCTAGCAGAATGGCTTTTGAGGGACGTCACGACGGAAGAAAGTCTGTTGTGGCCCCCTCGTGCTGTGTATTGTGTAATTTTATTTGATTGATGTCCTAAAGGTCTGAGCTCAGAAACCACCTCAAATATTATGACCCCCACTTCATGTAACATTAAGGGACTACTTTGGTTGGTGACTTATTGTTAGTCAAACAGATTAATGGCTCTCTTGTACCAGACAACTTACAGCACCTGGTATTCCCAGGTGGTCTCTCGTCCCAGTACTAACTGTGGACCTATTGGGGCGGTAAGCAAATTGGAGTGGGTCTAGGGTGTCAGGTAGGGTGGAGGTGATATGGTCCTTGACTAGTTTCTCAAAGCACTTCATGATGACGGAAGTGAGTGCTCCAGGACGGTAGTAATTTAGATCAGTTACCTTAGCTTTCTTGGGAACAGGAACAATGGTGGCCCTCTTGAATTATGTGGGGGCAGCCGACTGGGATAAGGATTGATTGAATATGTCTGTAAACACACCAGCCAGCTGGTCTGCGCATGCTCTGAGGACGCGGCTGGGGATGCTGTCTGGGCCTGCAGCCTTGCGAGGGTTAACACGTTTAAATGTTTTACTCCTCAATGGGCTTGGAAGAGGCAAAGGTGGAGTCACACGTCCTCCGAAACATGACCCACCTGGCCGTCTACTTCTTATCACACTGCTCGCTTGACCCGGATGTCACCCACACTAATGTGTCGGAGGAAAAACTTACCCAAACCTCTGCTTTTCACTGAGCTCCTGGTGTGAGAGACAGAGAGAGTACCTCTCAGACAGAACCATACAGTATAAATGTGATATCTTGCCCATTCCTCAGAAGGTCGCTTTGTTCAAACTGAACAGCTTTCAGAGAAACAGAACAAGCCTGTGTCTCCTGTTACCAGGCTAAGTAACGGGCAGTGGGCTTGTGTTTCCAGATCAGGTTTTACTCCCCTTGATAGGAGAGGGGCGAATACGCACACAAACGCATGGACCCATGCATGGTTTTGTTCTGTTGCTTAGTAGACACTACTGTAGGTAGAGGTCCGTTATGTTTTCGGACAAGGCTAAAGTAACTGTACTGTATCGTTAGTTTTCTCTACTGACAATGAGTTGTATGTTTGGAAGCTCTGTTTACTGTATATCATATACTGGAATTGTCCTTAGAGAGCAGAAACTCTTACACGCGCACACACACACACACAGCTGAAACCCTTGTTTATAGTGTTCAAATAAAATGATAATTAAACGTTTTTAGCTCGTAATAAGCTTATCTGGGGGCTGACTGCAGAACCTAATCTGATCCGTTTCTCATGTTTAGGCTGTCAGTGAAGTGTGCAGATTTACATATATTTACATTGCAGTTCTTGTAAGTGCCAGGCCTTAGTGACGATGAGTTGATAATATCCCCTAATCCCTATTGTACTGGGACTGAGGATGGCCATATTCCCTGGGCAGCATAGGTGGGTGTAGAAAGGGAGTGTGTTGTTCTGTGTAGGTGGGTGTAGAAAGGGAGTGTGTTGTTCTGTGTAGGTGGGTGTAGAAAGGGAGTGTGTTGTTCTGTGTAGGTGGGTGTAGAAAGGGAGTGTGTTGTTCTGTGTAGGTGGGTGTAGAAAGGGAGTGTGTTGTTCTGTGTAGGTGGGAGTAGAAAGGGAGTGTGTTGTTCTGTGTAGGTGGGTGTAGAAAGGGAGTGTGTTGTTCTGTGTAGGTGGGTGTAGAAAGGAGTGTGTTGTTCTGTGTAGGTGGGTGTAGAAAGGGAGTGTGTTGTTCTGTGTAGGTGGGTGTAGAAAGGGAGTGTGTTGTTCTGTGTAGGTGGGTGTAGAAAGGGAGAGTGTTGTTCTGTGTAGGTGGGTGTAGAAAGGGAGTGTGTTGTTCTGTGTAGGTGGGTGTAGAAAGGGAGTGTGTTGTTCTGTGTAGGTGGGTGTAGAAAGGGAGTGTGTTGTTCTGTGTAGGTGGGTGTAGAAAGCGAGTGTGTTGTTCTGTGTAGGTGGGTGTAGAAAGGGAGTGTGTTGTTCTGTGTAGGTGGGTGTAGAAAGGGAGTGTGTTGTTCTGTGTAGGTGGGTGTAGAAAGGGAGTGTGTTGCTCTGTGTAGGTGGGTGTAGAAAGGGAGTATGTTCTGTGTAGGTGGGTGTAGAAAGGGAGTGTGTTGTTCTGTGTAGTGCTTGTCCCTTGGCTTCTTATTCTAGATTTGACTATATGATTTATTGGTGTTGGCCTTCCTTCTATAAACTGGCAAATGCAGATTTGACATATGGGGTAATCTCTTGCAGTTCTTGGCCTGGCTTATCATAACAGAAATGACCAGTCACTGAACCTTGACCGCTGATATGTTCATCCCCATTGTCCATGTATTGAAGCGTAACCATTTAAATTGTCCGCTCTCCTATTAATACCTGCTCATTGTCTTGGCTGTCAGCGGTGTGCACCACACACAGCAGCAATCTCCACTGTTTCCCATTGAACCCTGAATCAGTCTGGTACATACTGCTCATCCTTCCTCCCAGCTAGGCCCTCAGAGGAGATGTTTCCCGTCCATTTTACTGTGTTGTTTTGATGCGGCTGACATTAATTGCATTGTTTTCCACAGAGAGTGGTGCAGCCCAGAGCTCCTTGTTTAATCACCAGTGATAAAAGTGAATGAAGCGTGAGGCGGGCTAGGAGACGAACTGGCTGGCTGCTACAGAGGAAGGGGACCAATCTCCCACATCACAATCCAGTTTGGAGTGCAAGGAAACAAACTACTCATATATGGGAATACAGACATTTTACCGTCACCACCCACAGACAGAATCACATGTATCCTCTGTCCTTGAGATAAGTGCTTCTTCCTCCTAATGCAGTATATAGGATTTCACACAATAAACTGTGAGGAAGTTAAACAATTAAGGTGCTTACAGGTGATGAAGGTGATGTGTTTGGGCCCTGACACTGGCTGTCATTTCTAATTCTCCTATGACAAGGGCACACTCCAACACTCCGGTATAATTTACACAAAAAGCATGTGTTTAGTGAGTCCGCCAGATCAGAGGCAATAGGGATGACCAATTATGTTCTTTTGGTAAGTGTGAGAATTAGACCATTTTCCTGTCCTGCTAAACATTAAATATGTAACGAGTACTTTTGAGTGTCAGAGTAAAAAGCACATTATTTTCTTTAGGAATACAGTGAAGTAAACATTGTCAAAAATATAAATAGTAAAGTACAGATACACCCAAAAACTACTTAAGTAGTAATATTTTTACTTAAGTAGTTTACACAACTGTGTACAGGCTTCCTTCTTTTTACTCTGTCAATTAGGTTAGTATTGTGCAGTAAATACAATGCTGTTGATCCATCCTCTGTTTTCTCTCATCACAGCCATTAAACTGTGTAACTGTTCTAAAGTCACCATTGACCTCATGGTGAAATCCCTGAGCAGTTTCCTTCCTCTCCTGCAACTGAGTTAGGAAGGAGGCCTGTATCTTTGTAGTGACTGGGTGTATTGATACACCATCCAAAGCCTAATTAATAATTTCACGATGCTCAAATGGATATTCAATGTCTGCTTTTTTATTTTGACCCATCTATATTATTATAACAGTATTATTGCACAGTGAGTCTATGCAAATTATTATGTGACTTGTTAAGCAAACGTTTACTCCTTGTCAGGCGGTGGGTGTGACTGGTGCATGAAGTCAGGCGCAGGAGAGCAGAGATGAGTGAACAACGCACTTTACTTAGAAAATAGCACAAAGTAACAGTACCAATATGCGAACAATAACGGTTTGCCCCAAAGCACGGGGGAAACCAGCACCCGGGGAAAAACCAGCCAGAAACATACCGACCTCAACAACAAACAATCACACACAAAGACATGGGGAAACAGAGGGTTAAATACATGACCAGTAAGAGGGAAATTAAAACCAGGTGTGTGGGAAACAAAGACAAACCAATGGAAAATTAAAAGTGGATTGGCGATGGCTAGAAGACCGGCGAAGTCGACGGCCGAGCGCCGCCCGAACAAGGAGAGGAACCGACTCCTGTGGAAGTCGTGACACTCCTGAACTTATTTAGGCTTGTCATAAGAAGGGCTGAATACTTATTGACTAAAGAGATTACAGCTTTTCATTTTCCTTAGGTAAATCATTTATCTTTGCTGATTTAAAAAATCATTTGTGTGTGGGTGTTTTTGGGTGTTCCTCCATTTTGCCTGGTTTTCATGATTGCGTTTGGTGTGATAGGGAAGAGTTACTTTTTATTGTCACTGCTTTCCTCAGCAAGGAAGTTACATTTTCTGTCTCCCTGAATGACAGGCAGTAGATATATTTCTCTCTGTTGGTCTGTCTGACTCTCCCTGGGGTCCTGGTGAATTTACCCAAGTGTTGGATTGCATCCCTTCCATTTTCCCCTGGTTACAAAAGACAGTATTTCCCACCACCCCAAGCTTGTATTCCCTCCAGCCCTCTGGTAATACATTTTGCAGTTCCAATTATATTTCCAGCGTAAGCAAAACATGCTGTCAACGAACTTCCCACAACCACCTGAAAGAGACATTGGCAGCAGGGAACAGAGTCAGCAACAAATGCCGCTGGCTTTAATTGAGAGACTGCCAGGACCTGCCAAGCAATTGCTTGCTGTATAACGTATAGGTTTGTGTGTGTATTTGTATGTGTGTGTCTATGCAAGTCTATACAATTTCGACCAGAATATTGATTACTGTCCATTGTGGTTGAGGGTCCATACGTCTTGATCTACAGCCACCTGACTGCACAGTATCAAGACTCATTGTTAAAGCTGCTTTATATTAGAAGCATAAAATAGTGAACATAGTGGCATCTCAAGCTGGTTCCACAAACATTGTGGCCCTTTCACTTTTGGGGGTTGCCAACTAGTCAACTGAAGTCCTCGTGTGTGTGTGTGTGTGTGTGTGTGTGTGTGTGTGTGTGTGTGTGTGTGTGTGTGTGTGTGTGTGTGTGTGTGTGTGTGTGTGTGTGTGTGTGTGTGTGTGTGTGTGTGTGTGTGTGCGTGTGCGTGTGCGTGCGTGTCTGTGCTCTCAACCGATGCAGATCTGTGCATCATAAAAGCTGTAAGAGATACTGGGTTACATCTCCAGAAGGTGGGGATTACTGCCCCCTGCAAATAGGAAACATCTGCAACCCCCGACCTCCACCACCTCGCTGCTCTACCCCCGACCTCCACCCCTCGCTGCTCTACCCCCGACCTTCCCCCCCTCGCTGCTCTACGCCCTTACCTCACTGCTCTACGCCCCTACCTCCACCCCCTCGCTGCTCTACGCCCCTACCTCCACCCCACACTGCTCTACGCCCTACATCCACCCGACACTGCTCTACGCCCCTACCTCCACCCCACACTGCTCTACGCCCCTACCTCCACCCCACACTGCTCTACGCCCCTACCTCCACCCCACACTGCTCTACGCCCCTACCTCTACACCTCACTGCTCTACGCCCCTACATCCACCCGACACTGCTCTACGCCCCTACCTCCACACCTCACCTCACTACTCTACCCCCTACCTCCACACCTCACTGCTCTACGCCCCTACCTCTACACCTCACTGCTCTACGCCCCTACCTCCACACCTCACTGCTCTACGCCCCTTCCTCTACACCTCACTGCTCTACGCCCCTACCTCTATACCTCACTGCTCTACGCCCCTACCTCTACACCTCACTGCTCTACGCCCCTACCTCTACACCTCACTGCTCTACGCCCCTACCTCTACACCTCACTGCTCTACGCCCCTACCTCTACACCTCACTGCTCTACGCCCCAACCTCCACACCTCACTGCTCTACGCCCCTACCTCTACACCTCACTGCTCTACCCCCTACCTCCACACCTCACTGCTCTACGCCCCTACCTCTACACCTCACTGCTCTACGCCCCTACCTCTACACCTCGCTGCTCTACGCCCCTACCTCTACATCTCACTGCTCTACGCCAATACCTCTACACCTCACTGCTCTACGCCCCTACCTCTACACCTCACCTCACTACTCTACCCCCCTACCTCCACACCTCACTGCTCTACGCCCCTACCTCCACACCTCACTGCTCTACGCCCCTACCTCTACACCTCACCTCACTACTCTATCCCCCTACCTCCACACCTCACTGCTCTACGCCCCTACCTCCACACCTCATTACTCTACGCCCCTACCTCCACACCTCACTGCTCTACGCCCCTACCTCCACACCTCACTGCTCTACGCCCCTACCTCCACACCTCACTGCTCTACGCCCCTACCTCCACACCTCACTGCTCTACGCCCCTACCTCCACCCCCTCGCTGCTCTACGCCCCTACCTCCACCCCCTCGCTGCTCTACGCCCCTACCTCCACCCCTCGCTGCTCTACGCCCCTACCTCCACCCCACACTGCTCTACGCCCCTACCTCCACACCTCATTGCTCTACCCCCTACCTCCACACCTCACCTCACTACTCTACCCCCCTACCTCCACACCTCACTGCTCTACGCCCCTACCTCTACACCTCACTGCTCTACGCCCCTACCTCTACACCTCACTGCTCTACGCCCCTACCTCCACACCTCACCTCACTACTCTACCCCCTACCTCCACACCTCACTGCTCTACGCCCCTACCTCTACACCTCACAGCTCTACGCCCCTACCTATACACCTCACTGCTTTACGCCCCTACATCCACCCCACACTGCTCTATGCCCCTACCTCCACACCTCACCTCACTACTCTACCCCCCTACCACCACATCTCACCTCACTGCTCTACCCCTCCCTCCTCACCTCACTGCTCTACCCCTACCTCCACATCTCACCTCACTGCTCTACGCCCCTACCTCTACACCTCACTGCTCTACGCCCCTACCTCTACACCTCACTACTCTACCCCCTACCTCCACACCTCACCTCACTGCTCTACCCCCTACTTCCACACCTCACCTCACTACTCTACCCCCCTACCTCCACACCTCACCTCACTGCTCTACCCCCTACCTCCACACCTCACTGCTCTACCCCCTACTTCCACACCTCACCTCACTGCTCTACCCCCTACTTCCACACCTCACCTCACTGCTCTACGCCCCTACCTCTACACCTCACTGCTCTACGCCCCTACCTCCACACCTCACCTCACTACTCTACCCCCTACCTCCACACCTCACTGCTCTACGCCCCTACCTCTACACCTCACTGCTCTACGCCCCTACCTCTACACCTCACTGCTCTACGCCCCTACATCCACCCCACACTGCTCTACGCCCCTACCTCCACAGCTCACCTCACTACTCTACCCCCTACCTCCACACCTCACTGCTCTACGCCCCTACCTCTACACCTCACTGCTCTACGCCCCTACCTCTACACCTCACTGCTCTACGCCCCTACCTCCACACCTCACAGCTCTACGCCCCTACCTCCACCCCCTCGCTGCTCTACGCCCCTACCTCCACCCCCTCGCTGCTCTACGCCCTACCTCCACCCCACACTGCTCTACTCCCCTACATCCACCCCACACTGCTCTACGCCCCTACCTCCACACCTCACCTCATTACTCTACCCCCTACCTCCACACCTCACTGCTCTACGCCCCTACCTCTACACCTCACTGCTCTACGCCCCTACCTCCACACCTCACTGCTCTACGCCCCTACCTCCACACCTCATTGCTCTACCCCCTACCTCCACACCTCACCTCACTACTCTACCCCCTACCTCCACACCTCACCTCACTACTCTACCCCCTACCTCCACACCTCACCTCACTGCTCTCCCCCTACCTCCACACCTCACCTCACTGCTCTACCCCCTACCACCACACCTCACCTCACTGCTCTACCCCCTCCCTCCTCACCTCACTGCTATACCCCCTACCTCCACACCTCACCTCACTGCTCTACCCCCTACCTCCACACCTCACCTCACTACTCTACCCCCTACCTCCACACCTCACCTCACTACTCTACCCCCTACCTCCACACCTCACCTCACTGCTCTACCCCCCTACTTCCACACCTCACCTCACTACTCTACCCCCTACCTCCACACCTCACCTCACTGCTCTACCCCCCTACCTCCACACCTCACTGCTCTACCCCCTACTTCCACACCTCACCTCACTGCTCTACCCCCTACTTCCACACCTCACCTCACTGCTCTACCCCCTACTTCCACACCTCACCTCACTGCTCTACGCCCCTACCTCTACACCTCACTGCTCTACGCCCCTACCTCCACACCTCACCTCACTACTCTACCCCCTACCTCCACACCTCACTGCTCTACGCCCCTACCTCTACACCTCACTGCTCTACGCCCCTACCTCTACACCTCACTGCTCTACGCCCCTACATCCACCCCACACTGCTCTACGCCCCTACCTCCACAGCTCACCTCACTACTCTACCCCTACCTCCACACCTCACTGCTCTACACCCCTACCTCTACACCTCACTGCTCTACGCCCCTACCTCTACACCTCACTGCTCTACGCCCCTACCTCCACCCCTCACAGCTCTACGCCCCTACCTCCACCCCCTCGCTCTCTACGCCCCTACCTCCACCCCTCGCTGCTCTACGCCCCCTACCTCCACCCCACACTGCTCTACTCCCTACATCCACCCCACACTGCTCTACGCCCTACCTCCACACCTCACCTCATTACTCTACCCCCTACCTCCACACCTCACTGCTCTACGCCCCTACCTCTACACCTCACTGCTCTACGCCCCTACCTCCACACCTCACTGCTCTACGCCCCTACCTCCACACCTCATTGCTCTACCCCCTACCTCCACACCTCACCTCACTACTCTACCCCCTACCTCCACACCTCACCTCACTACTCTACCCCCTACCTCCACACCTCACCTCACTGCTCTCCCCCTACCTCCACACCTCACCTCACTGCTCTACCCCTACCACCACACCTCACCTCACTGCTCTACCCCCTCCCTCCTCACCTCACTGCTATACCCCCTACCTCCACACCTCACCTCACTGCTCTACCCCCTACCTCCACACCTCACCTCACTACTCTACCCCCTACCTCCACACCTCACCTCACTACTCTACCCCCTACCTCCACACCTCACCTCACTGCTCTACCCTCCTACCACCACTCCTCACCTCACTGCTCTACCCCCCTCCCTCCTCACCTCTCTGTTCTCCCCCTACACACCTCACTACTCTACCCCCTACCTCCACACCTCACCTCACTGCTCTACCCCCTACCTCCACACCTCACCTCACTACTCTACCCCCCTACCTCCACACCTCACCTCACTACTCTACCCCCTACCTCCACACCTCACCTGACTACTCTACCACCCTACCTCCACACCTCACCTCACTGCTCTACCCCCTACCTCCACACCTCACCTCACTACTCTACCCCCCTACCTCCACACCTCACCTCACTGCTCTACCCCCTACCTCCACACCTCACCTCACTACTCTACCCCCTACCTCCACACCTCACCTCACTACTCTACCCCCTACCTCCACACCTCACCTCACTGCTCTACCCCCTACCTCCACACCTCACCTCACTACTTTGCCCCCTACCTCCACACCTCACCTCACTGCTCTACCCCCCTACTTCCACACCTCACCTCACTACTCTACCCCCTACCTCCACACCTCACCTCACTACTCTACCCCTACCTCCACACCTCACCTCACTGCTCTACCCCCTACCTCCACACCTCACCTCACTGCTTCCACACCTCGCCTCACTACTCTACCCCCTACCTCCACACCTCACCTCACTACTCTACCCCCTACCACCACACCTTACATCACTGCTCTAACCCCTACTTCCACACCTCACCTCAATACCTACCCCATACCTCCACACCTCACCTCACTGCTCTACCCCCTTACCTCCACACCTCCTCACTACTCTACCCCCTACCTCCACACCTCACCTCACTGCTCTACCCTCCTACCACCACTCCTCACCTCACTGCTCTACCCCCTCCCTCCTCACCTCTCTGTTCTCCCCGCCCTCCACACCTCACCTCACTACTCTACCCCCTACCTCCACACCTCACCTCACTGCTCTACCCCCTACCTCCACACCTCACCTCACTGCTTTACCCCTACCTCCACACCTCACCTCACTACTCTACCACCCCTACCTCCACACCTCACCTCACTGCTCTACCCCTACCTCCACACCTCACCTCACTACTCTACCCCCTACCTCCACACCTCACCTCACTGCTCTACCCCCTACTTCCACACCTCACCTCACTACTCTACCCCCTACCTCCACACCTCACCTCACTGCTCTACCCCCTACCTCCACACCTCACCTCACTGCTCTACCCCCTACTTCCACACCTCACCTCACTGCTCTACCCCCTACCTCCACACCTCACCTCACTGCTCTACCCCCTACCTCCACACCTCACCTCACTACTCTACCCCCTACCTCCACACCTCACCTCACTGCTCTACCCCCTACCTCCACACCTCACCTCACTACTCTACCCCCCTACCTCCACACCTCACCTCACTACTCTACCCCCTACCTCCACACCTCACCTCACTGCTCTACCCCCTACCTCCACACCTCCCTCACTGCTCTACCCCCTACCTCCACACCTCACCTCACTGCTCTACCCCTACCTCCACACCTCACCTCACTGCTGTACCCCCTACCTCCACACCTCACCTCACTACTCTACCACCCTACCTCCACACCTCACTGCTCTACCCCCTACCTCCACACCTCACTGCTCTACGCCCTACCTCTACACCTCACTGCTCTACACCCCTACCTCTACACCTCACTGCTCTACGCCCCTACCTCCACACCTCACTGCTCTACGCCCCTACCTCCACACCTCACTGCTCTACGCCCCTACCTCTACACCTCACTGCTCTACGCCCCTACCACCACACCTCACTGCTCTACCCTTACCTCCACACCTCACCTCACTACTCTACCCCCCTACCTCCACACCTCACCTCACTACTCTACCCCCCTACCTCCACACCTCCACACCTCCCCCTACCTCCACACCTCACCTCACTGCTCTACCCCCTACCACAACACCTCACCTCACTACTCTACCTCCCTACCTGCTCACCTCACTGCTCTACCCCCTACCTCCACACCTCACCTCACTGCTCTACCCCCTACCTCCACACCTCACCTCGCTGCTCTACCCCTACCTCTACACCTCACCTCACTGCTCTACCCCCCTACCTCCACTTCTCACCTCACTCACTACCTCCACACCTCACCTCACTACTCTACCCCCTACCTCCACACCTCACCTCACTACTCTACCCCCTACCTCCACATCTCACCTCACTGCTCTACCCCCTACCTCCACACCTCACCTCACTACTCTACCCCCTCCCTCCACACCTCACCTCACTACTCTACCCCCCTACCTCCACACCTCACCTCACTGCTCTCCCCCCTACCTCCACACACCTCACTGCTCTACCCCTACCTCCTCACCTCACTACTCTACCCCCTACCTCCACACCTCACCTCACTACTCCCCCTACCTCCACACCTCACCTCACTGCTCTACCCCCTACCTCCACACCTCACCTCACTGCTCTACCCCCTACTTCCACACCTCACCTCACTGCTCTTACCTCCACACCTCACCTCACTGCTCTACCCCTACCTCCACACCTCACTGCTCTACGCCCCTACCTCTACACCTCACTGCTCCCCCTACCTCCACCTCACTGCTCTACGCCCCTACATCCACCCCACACTGCTCTACTCCACAGCTCACCTCACTACTCTACCCCCTACCTCCACACCTCACTGCTCTACGCCCCTACCTCTACACCTCACTGCTCTACGCCCCTACCTCCACACCTCACTGCTCTACCCCTACCTCCACACCTCACAGCTCTACGCCCCTACCTCCACCCCCTCGCTGCTCTACGCCCCTACCTCCACCCCCGCTGCTCTACCCCCTACCTCCACCCCACACTGCTCTACTCCCCTACATCCACCCCACACTGCTCTACGCCCCTACCTCCACACCTCACCTCATTACTCTACCCCCTACCTCCACACCTCACTGCTCTACGCCCCTACCTCTACACCTCACTGCTCTACGCCCCTACCTCCACACCTCACTGCTCTACCCCCTACCTCCACACCTCATTGCTCTCCCCCTACCTCCACACCTCACCTCACTACTCTACCCCCTACCTCCACACCTCACCTCACTACTCTACCCCCTACCTCCACACCTCACCTCACTGCTCTCCCCCTACCTCCACACCTCACCTCACTGCTCTACCCCCTACCACCACACCTCACCTCACTGCTCTACCCCCTCCCTCCTCACCTCACTGCTATACCCCCTACCTCCACACCTCACCTCACTGCTCTACCCCCTACCTCCACACCTCACCTCACTACTCTCACCCCCCTACCTCCACACCTCACCTCACTACTCTACCCCTACCTCCACACCTCACCTCACTGCTCTACCCCCTACTTCCACACCTCACCTCACTACTCTACCCCCTACCTCCACACCTCACCTCACTGCTCTACCCCTACCTCACACTCACTGCTCTACCCCCTACTTCCACACCTCCACTGCTCTACCCCCCTACACACCTCACCTCACTGCTCTACCCCCTACCTCCACACCTCACCTCACTGCTCTACTACCTCTCTACGCCCCTACCTCCACACCTCACCTCACTACTCTACCCCCCTACCTCCACACCTCACTGCTCTACGCCCCTACCTCTACACCTCACTGCTCTACGCCCCTCCTCTACACCTCACTGCTCTACTGCATCCACCCCACACTGCCCGCCCCTACCTCCACAGCTCACCTCACTACTCTACCCCCCTACCTCCACACTCACTGCTCTACACCCCTACCTCTACACCTCACTGCTCTACGCCCCTACCTCTACACCTCACTGCTCTACGCCCCTACCTCCACCCCTCACAGCTCTACCCCCTCCTCCACCCCTCGCTGCTCTACGCCCCTACCTCCACCCCCTCGCTGCTCTACCCCCTACCTCCACCCCACCTGCTCTACTCCCCTACATCCACCCCACACTGCTCTACGCCCCTACCTCCACACCTCACCCCCTACCCCCTACCTCCACACCTCACTGCTCTACCCCCTACCTCTACACCTCACTGCTCTACGCCCCCTACCTCCACACCTCACTGCTCTACTACCTCCACACCTCATTGCTCTACCCCCCTACCTCCACACCTCACTCACTCTCTACCCCCTACCTCCACACCTCACCTCACTACTCTACCCCCTACCTCCACACCTCACCTCACTGCTCTACCCCCTACCTCCACACCTCACCTCACTGCTCTACCCCCTACCACCACACCTCACCTCACTGCTCTACCCCCTCCCTCCTCACCTCACTGCTATACCCCCTACTCTACCTCCTCCACCTCACTCACTCTCTACCCCCTACCTCCACACCTCACCTCACTACTCTACCCCCTACCTCCACACCTCACCTCACTACTCTACCCCCACCACCTCACCTCACTGCTCTCCCTACCACCACTCCCTCCTGCTCTACCCCTCTCCCTCCTCTACACACCTCACCTCACTACTCTACCCCCTACCTCCACACCTCACCTCACTGCTCTACCCCCTACCTCCACACCTCACCTCACTACTCTACCCCCTACCTCCACACCTCACCTCACTACTCTACCCCCTACCTCCACACCTCACCTGACTACTCTACCACCCTACCTCCACACCTCACCTCACTGCTCTACCCCCTACCTCCACACCTCACCTCACTACTCTACCCCCTACCTCCACACCTCCCTCACTGCTCTACCCCCTACCTCCACACCTCACCTCACTACTCTACCCCTACCTCCACCCCACCTCACTACTCTACCCCCTACCTCCACACCTCACCTCACTGCTCTACCCCCTACCTCCACACCTCACCTCACTACTTTGCCCCCTACCTCCACACCTCACCTCACTGCTCTACCCCCCTACTTCCACACCTCACCTCACTACTCTACCCCCTACCTCCACACCTCACCTCACTACTCTACCCCCTACCTCCACACCTCACCTCACTGCTCTACCCCCTACCTCCACACCTCACCTCACTGCTTCCACACCTGCTCTACCCCCTACCTCCACACCTCACCTCACTACTCTACCCCCTACCACCACACCTTACATCACTGCTCTAACCCCTACTTCCACACCTCACCTCAATACTCTACCCCCATACCTCCACACCTCACCTCACTGCTCTACCCCCTACCTCCACACCTCACCTCACTACTCTACCCCCTACCTCCACACCTCACCTCACTGCTCTACCCTCCTACCACCACTCCTCACCTCACTGCTCTACCCCCTCCCTCCTCACCTCTCTGTTCTCCCCGCCCTCTCCACACCTCACCTCACTACTCTACCCCCTACCTCCACCCTCACCTCACTGCTCTACCCCCCTACCTCCACACCTCACCTCACTGCTTTACCCCTACCTCCACACCTCACCTCACTACTCTACCCCCTACCTCCACACCTCACCTCACTGCTCTACCCCCTACCTCCACACCTCACCTCACTACTCTACCCCCTACCTCCACACCTCACCTCACTGCTCTACCCCCCTACACCCACCTCACTACTCTACCCCCACCTCCACACCTCACCTCACTGCTCTACCCCCTACCTCCACACCTCACCTCACTGCTCTACCCCCTACTTCCACACCTCACCCACTGCTCTACCCCCTACCTCCACACCTCACCTCACTGCTCTACCCCCTACCTCCACACCTCCCTCACTACTCTACCCCCCTACCTCCACACCTCACCTCACTGCTCTACCCCCTACCTCCACACCTCACCTCACTACTCTACCCCCTACCTCCACACCTCACCTCACTACTCTACCCCCCTACCTCCACACCTCACCTCACTGCTCTACCCCCTACCTCCACACCTCACCTCACTGCTCTACCCCCTACCTCCACACCTCACCTCACTGCTCTACCCCCTACCTCCACACCTCACCTCACTGCTGTACCCCCTACCTCCACACCTCACCTCACTACTCTACCACCCTACCTCCACACCTCACTGCTCTACCCCCTACCTCCACACCTCACTGCTCTACGCCCCTACCTCTACACCTCACTGCTCTACACCCCTACCTCTACACCTCACTGCTCTACGCCCCTACCTCCACACCTCACTGCTCTACGCCCCTACCTCCACACCTCACTGCTCTACGCCCCTACCTCTACACCTCACTGCTCTACGCCCCTACCACCACACCTCACTGCTCTACCCCTTACCTCCACACCTCACCTCACTACTCTACCCCCTACCTCCACACCTCACCTCACTACTCTACCCCCTACCTCCACACCTCACCTCACTACTCTACCCCTACCTCCACACCTCACCTCACTGCTCTACCCCCTACCACAACACCTCACCTCACTACTCTACCCCCTACCTCCACAGCTCACCTCACTGCTCTACCCCCTACCTCCACACCTCACCTCACTGCTCTACCCCCTACCTCCACACCTCACCTCGCTGCTCTACCCCCTACCTCTACACCTCACCTCACTGCTCTACCCCCCTACCTCCACTTCTCACCTCACTACTCTACCCCTACCTCCACACCTCACCTCACTACTCTACCCCCTACCTCCACACCTCACCTCACTACTCTACCCCCTACCTCCACATCTCACCTCACTGCTCTACCCCCTACCTCCACACCTCACCTCACTACTCTACCCCCTCCCTCCACACCTCACCTCACTACTCTACCCCCCTACCTCCACACCTCACCTCACTGCTCTCCCCCTACCTCCACACCTCCTGCTCTACCCCCTACCTCCTCACCTCACTACTCTACCCCCCTACCTCCACACCTCACCTCACTACTCTACCCCCTACCTCCACACCTCACCTCACTGCTCTACCCCCTACCTCCACACCTCACCTCACTGCTCTACCCCCTACTTCCACACCTCACCTCACTGCTCTACCCCCTACCTCCACACCTCACCTCACTGCTCTACCCCCTACCTCCACACCTCACCTCACTACTCTACCCCCTACCTCCACCCCTCACCTCACTACTCTACCCCCCTACCTCCACACCTCACCTCACTGCTCTACCCCCTACCTCCACACCTCACCTCACTGCTCTACCCCCTACCTCCACACCTCACCTCACTGCTCTACCCCCTACCTCCACACCTCACCTCACTGCTGTACCCCCCTACCTCCACACCTCACCTCACTGCTGTACCCCCTACCTCCACACCTCACCTCACTACTCTACCACCCTACCTCCACACCTCACTGCTCTACCCCCTACCTCCACACCTCACTGCTCTACGCCCCTACCTCTACACCTCACTGCTCTACACCCCTACCTCTACACCTCACTGCTCTACGCCCCTACCTCCACACCTCACTGCTCTACGCCCCTACCTCCACACCTCACTGCTCTACGCCCCTACCTCTACACCTCACTGCTCTACGCCCCTACCACCACACCTCACTGCTCTACCCCTTACCTCCACACCTCACCTCACTACTCTACCCCCTACCTCCACACCTCACCTCACTACTCTACCCCCTACCTCCACACCTCACCTCACTACTCTACCCCCTACCTCCACACCTCACCTCACTGCTCTACCCCCTACCACAACACCTCACCTCACTACCTACCCCCTACCTCCACACCTCACCTCACTGCTCTACCCCCTACCTCCACACCTCACCTCACTGCTCTACCCCCTACCTCCACACCTCACCTCGCTGCTCTACCCCCTACCTCTACACCTCACCTCACTGCTCTACCCCCTACCTCCACTTCTCACCTCACTACTCTACCCCTACCTCCACACCTCACCTCACTACTCTACCCCCCCTCCACACCTCACCTCACTACTCTACCCCCTACCTCCACATCTCACCTCACTGCTCTACCCCCTACCTCCACACCTCACCTCACTACTCTACCCCCTCCTCCACACCTCACCTCACTACTCTACCCCCTACCTCCACACCTCACCTCACTGCTCTCCCCCTACCTCCACACCTCACTGCTCTACCCCCTACCTCCTCACCTCACTACTCTACCCCCCTACCTCCACACCTCACTCACTACTCTACCCCCTACCTCCACACCTCACCTCACTGCTCTACCCCCTACCTCCACACCTCACCTCACTGCTCTACCCCCTACTTCCACACCTCACCTCACTGCTCTACCCCCTACCTCCACACCTCACCTCACTGCTCTACCCCCTACCTCCACACCTCACCTCACTACTCTACCCCCTACCTCCACCCCCTCACCTCACTACTCTACCCCCTACCTCCACACCTCACCTCACTGCTCTACCCCCTACCTCCACACCTCACCTCACTGCTCTACCCCCTACCTCCACACCTCACCTCACTGCTCTACCCCCCTACCTCCACACCTCACCTCACTGCTGTACCCCCTACCTCCACACCTCACCTCACTACTCTACCACCCTACCTCCACACCTCACTGCTCTACCCCCTACCTCCACACCTCACTGCTCTACGCCCCTACCTCCACACCTCACTGCTCTACGCCCCTACCTCCACACCTCACTGCTCTACGCCCCTACCTCTACACCTCACTGCTCTACGCCCCTACCACCACACCTCACTGCTCTACCCCCTACCTCCACACCTCACCTCACTACTCTACCCCCTACCTCCACACCTCACCTCACTACTCTACCCCCCTACCTCCACACCTCACCTCACTACTCTACCCCCTACCTCCACACCTCACCTCACTGCTCTACCCCCCTACCACAACACCTCACCTCACTACTCTACCCCCTACCTCCACACCTCACCTCACTGCTCTACCCCCTACCTCCACACCTCACCTCACTGCTCTACCCCCTACCTCTACACCTCACTGCTCTACCCCCTACCACCACACCTCACCTCACTGCTCTACCCCCTACCTCCTCAACTCACTACTCTACCCCCTACCTCCTCACCTCACTACTCTACCCCCTACCTCCACACCTCACCTCACTGCTCTCCCCCCTACCTCCACCCCCTCACTGCTCTACCCCCTACATCCACCCCCTCACCGCTTTCCCAAGTCTTTATTTTCAGTCTGTCTATCCCCTCACTTTCCCCTCCAGTCTGTAGCTTCAACCTCTCCATCCCCTCACTCGTCCCGTCACCTTTCCCCTCACTGTGACCCTCCAGTCTGTAGTTCCACTACAGTCGTGGCCAAAAGTTTTGAGAATTTTTGAAACACAAATATTAATTTCCACAAAGTTTGCAGCTTCAGTGTCTTTAGATAATTTTGTCAGATGTTACTATGGAATACTGAAGTATAATTACAAGCATTTCATAAGTGTCAAAGGCTTTTATTGACAATTACAAGAAGTTAAGGCAAAGAGTCATTATTTGCACCCTTCTTTTTCAAGACCTCTGCAATCCGCCCTGGCATGCTGTCAATTAACTTCTGGGCCACATCCTGACTGATGGCAGCCCATTCTTGCATAATCAATGCTTGGAGTTTGTCAGAATTTGTGGGTTTTTGTTTGTCCACCCGCCTCTTGAGGATTGACCACAAGTTCTCAATGGGATTAAGGTCTGGGGAGTTCCCTTGCCATGGACCCATAACATCGATGTTTTGTTCCCCGAGCCACTTAGTTATCACTTTTGCCTTATGGCAAGGTGCTCCATCATACTGGAAAAGGCATTGTTCGTCACCAAACTGTTCCTGGATTTTTGGGACAAGTTGTCTCTGAGGATGTGTTGGTACCATTCTTTATTCATGGCTGTGTTCTTAGGAAAAAATTGTGAGTGAGCCCACTCCCTTGGCTGAGAAGCAACCCCACACATGAATGGTCTCAGGATGCTTTACTGTTGGCATGACACAGGACTGATGGTAGCGCTCACCTTGTCTTCTCCGGACAAGCTTTTTTCCGGATGACCCAAACAATCGGAAACGGGATTCATCAGAGAAAATGACTTTACCCCAGTCCTCAGCAGTCCAATCCCTGTACCTTTTGCAGAATATCAGTCTGTCCCTGATGTTTTTCCTGGAGAGAAATGGCTTCTTTGATGCCCTTCTTGACACCAGGCCATCCTCCAAAAGTCTTTGTCTCACTGTGCGTGCAGATGCACTCACACCTGCCTGCTGCCATTCCTGAGCAAGCTCTGTACTGGTGGTGCCCCGATCCCGCAACTGAATCAACTTTTGGAGACGGTTCTGGCGCTTGCTGGACTTTCTTGGACGCCCTGAAGCCTTCTTCAGAACAATTAAACTGCTCTCCTTGAAGTTCTTGATGATCCGATAAATGGTTGATTTAGGTGCAATCTTACTGACAGCAATATCCTTGCCTGTGAAGCCCTTTTTGTGCAAAGCAATGATGACGGTATGTGTTTCCTTGCAGGTAACCATGTTTGACAGAGGAAGAACAATGATTCCAAGCACCACCCTCCTTTTGAAGCTTCCAGTCTGTTATTCAAACTCAATCGGCATGACAGAGTGATCTCCAGCCTTGTCCTCGTCAACACTCACACCTGTGTTAACGAGAGAATCACTGACATGATGTCAGCTGGTCCTTTTGTGGCAGGGCTGAAATGCAGTGGATTTGTTTTTGAGGGGGGATTCAGTTCACATGCATGGCAAAGAGGGACTGATCACTCTTCATAACATTCTGGAGTATATGCAAATTGCCATCATACAAACTGAGGCAGCAGACTTTGTGAAAATTAATATTTGTGTCATTCTCAAAACTTTTGGCCACGACTGTACATTTGAAAGCAGGTTAACAGCAGTAGCGGCAGGCACAGCTCTCTGTGTGCTGTCAGAAAGCAGGCATTATGATGATGTTAGTCATTGTGCCTGGCCTACGTGTCTGTATTAAGCCCTCTCTGCAGATCACTGGACGGACAGTAAAAGCTGCGGTGGCTGCACCAATTAGCTGAAATAGCGTTTAATGTCAGAGTAGCCCGACCAGCTCAGGTTTAACAGTCTGACACGGGGGGCTTTTAACTGGAGGCAGCGGCCATACTGAGAAGAGTGATTTAACTGTTGCCGTGTGTGTGTGTGTGTGTGTGTGTGTGTGTGTGTGTGTGTGTGTGTGTGTGTGTGTGTGTGTGTGTGTGTGTGTGTGTGTGTGTGTGTGTGTGTGTGTGTGTGTGTGTGTGTGTGTGTGTGTGTGTGTGTGTGTGTGTGTGTGTGTGCGAGAGAAAGAGAGAGCTGGCTAATTAATTCTTCGGCACATCTGAATGCATTAGGAGATGTCCGTCACTGCTACTCGGTGCAAATGGCTGCTAAAGTGGCCGCTTTGCATCGATCTGAACCTCGCACCCTCTGTGAGGACAGGTCTCTGGCCTTATAACTCTCTCTCTCTCTATCGCTGACTCTCTTTCTTTCTCATACACAGCACACCCACTGCCCAGGGCAGAAGTCACAATGCTAACAAGTAAAAGGTCATTCCCATTCCTGATTGAATGGATTCAGGATGACACACACTGACACATATTTCCTAAGCACCTAGCAGGGGTAGACAGAGGTGAAGGGAAACAAAAGGAGAGCCTCCCCAACTGCAGTGTTGCAGGAATACCTCCTGCCACTGTGTTACATGGTGATAGGTGACACAGAGCTTCAGCCACCAGTGTAGAGAGGTAGGGGATAGGGGAGGGTGTGTGTATGTGTGCTGGCCAC